>NW_026264851.1:762795-773939 GCF_000817695.3 Arachis duranensis
TTAAAAATATTGGAACTAAGGAATTGGATGCTTCTGCGAATCTAATCAAATGTTTAGCTTTATTTCTCAGTTTTTTAATTTATATTAAATATAGTATATCTGCTTTTAAATGGATAAGGGGACGCACCAGCTTGATTTATATAACTGGCACTAGTATAGCATGCATATGATTATAGTAACTCCAAATTCGGATTTCTTTCACTAAAAAATAATATATGCACATTGCACATTGGAATCAAAATAAGAGGAAATATTAATATAGTTTTTCTTATTTATTAGACTTATTGATTCGTATTAAATTAAATTATAAAATTAAGCATAGGTCCATGTGCAGTCATTGGGGCGACAAATCTCTGTGACAATGACCGTACCATATATTTACTTCATTTCACACGCTTATTTAATGGATCACCTAACCTAAGCTCTTAAGTCTTAAATTTTTTTGAGAAAAAATCCTGAATCCGCCTCGTGATTATTCTAAAACACGAGGAGGCTCTTAATATATTTTTTTTAATTGTAAAATTAGTTAGTTTTTCCGTTAATATTTCTTTAAATTTTATATTTACATAACAAGTTAAATTATTAATTTGTTTATTAAATATTAATTAAAATTGACAAATTTTTTTATTAGAAATTTTGTTATTATACTAACGAGCTATAACTCAAATGATATAATTTTTTCATATTCACTTAAAAGTCGCAAGTTTGGTTTTGTCAATGAAACTATATAAATCGAAGCTAATGAACTTGATTTATCCTTTCTCTATGTAAATTGAAATAGATGGATTCGATTTACTAGAATAATATGTTGCATTATACAAATCAAAATCAATAGGTTTGATTTACCATATGAGACACAACATGATATAAATCGAAGTTAATGAATTCGATTTATATATATATATATGGAGCCAATGATAATAAATTGAAGCTAATATATTTGAATCAGCTATGAGACTGACCTATATAAATACGAGTAGAAAGTTAAATCCTCATCAAAATGTGACTCATAATGGCTAGTGGGGATATAATTTTTTAGTTCTTATGCATTATATAGGAACGATTAAGAAAAAAATGCGATAGGGAATAAAATTTACTGATAAAAATTCATTGAGAGTATTTATTAAACCTTTTATAAGTTTTGTAGAGTTTCAGAATACTATAATCCAAAAACTGGGTCTGCATGACATGAAACGAGTGGCGAAGTTATTTTATAAAATTTCTATTTCTATTGTATGAGATGGTGTGAAGTACGACTCCTTTGTGATAGACAGTGATGAAGATTTACAAGTTTTGTTTCACTATCGTTGTTAGTTTTTCGAGGTGAGGATCCATGAGCTATTGACCAAGTTTAGAGATGTGGTTTGTAGTTCAAGAGAATCGAACCGCAATCCTCAATCTTTAGCGATGCCATGAGCCTCTAGTTCAATGTCTGATGGTGCCTCTTCATCTGTGTTTGTCATTGCACGTGAGACAATTTTGGTGGCATCTCCATCTTTCGTGGCTGATCTAAACTGCGATGGTGATGGACAAATAGGTGATAATAGATCTTTTCGGTCAGCTTGCTATTACGATGGCCGATACTCTTGATATTATTCTGGTTTTTGGGGATGGTGGAGAACTAGACGGTGTCAAAGATGTACTGCGGGATAATGATGATGATATGGAGTCCACCATGATTGATGAGGAAAGCAATGATGATCTAGGGAGGAGTGCTCCAGTTGGGGGTGAAGGAGCATCTAGTTAAGGAACTCAGCAATATCTCTCGTACTTTTTGACTTTAGACTTGAAGGTCATGACACAACATGGATTACTGAATGTAGCATTTGAATTTTGAACCAAAGATGCATAGGATACCGGAGGTCTAGCTGAGTTCCAAGTTAGTCAGCAGTTTCAAGATAAAGAGGAAGTTGTCTTAATCATGAAGGCTTATAGCATTCTCCACGGGGTCGAGTACAGAGTGCTAGAATCTGATCATGTCAAGTACCATAAAAAGTGTAAAGAGTTTGGCAACGGTTGCATATGGTTGATTTGAATCACTCGTCGCCAGCGAAAGAGTACTTGGGAGGTAAGACGGTATAATAGAACTCATACACATGTCTGACCACGTCGATATCTAGTGATCACAGGATGCTTGATTATCATATTATATCTGCTTTCATACTGCTTATGATAAGAGTTAATGTTGTCGTATCGATCAAGGTTCTACAGAATGCAGCAAAGACACATTTTGAATTTTTACCAACTTACAGAAGGATTTAATTGGCTAAGAAGAAAGCATTTTCGTATATTTGTGGAGATTGAAAAGAGTCATATAATGTACTGGGTGTGCAGACGATGCCAAGTAATGTTACAATGTTAAAGACGAGCCCTGATTCACTATTATCACTAACACTTTTAACCTAAATTAAATTCTAACTAAACTTCTAGTCACTAGTTAATCTAACATTTAAAACTTACAAACCCTAACAGAATCTCTAAACACTATTTTAGCTAACAGTTATTTATAGTTATTATCCTAAGTAGCATTTATAGTTTTAAAATTCTATCAATAAATTACTAAATCACTACTCTAACCACCATTTGTATTTTAAAAATTCTAAGTTCTAACTAACGTTTATAATCATATACTCTAAGCTACTTAATATTACTAACATTTCTAATCTATCTTGAAAAAAAATCACTAACCACTTCATTGATACCACCAGCAATATGAGCAACTTTGTCCAACCGATAGATACAATTCGGATCGTCCTCCATTTTTATAGTTTTGAATCTTGTGGTGTTGTTGCCTAACTTTTCTCTCTAGGGTGCATTTTGAGGGTGCAAGAGATTGTGAATTATAATTCGAAATAACTGAATTCGAATTGTATATATAGGTGTATATATAATAAATCAAACCTACTTCATTCGATTTAGTTATGGTGTACGTAATCTATAAATCGAAGCTATTCTATTCAATTTACTAGGGACTATAAATCGAAGTCACTTGTTTCGATTTACTATGGGGCTAAATTGAATCCTATTATTTTGATTTACTATGTGTTAGCTAATTTCAATGTTTTAACCCTACTAAATTGAAGCTGTATATTTGGATTTATAATTTTTCATGCTAATTTGAATCTTATTTATTCAATTTACTTTGAGAAGGTAAAAATTGAATCTAACATATAAATACAAACAAGACAGTTTGATACGGAACGTAACCCAGGATAAGTTGGAAGATCAAAGAAAGGGACTCCTCTACCTCAATTTGATTTTCTGATGTAACAGTTAAGGGAATCACTCTACCTCACCTGTTAGACCCAAGTTTCTCAAATAAACTCAAAGAAGTTTTCATTCATCAAAATTAAGAAAAAAAGTTGCTACTAGATTTTAGAGGATTTTTATACCTCTTAAGTTTAAAATCCTAACTTAAGTTCACTAGAATAAAAAAAGGGGCCAAATAATAACTGGGCCTAAAACAAACAAAACAACAGAAATAAAATAAACATAAATTAAATTCTAAGAAAGTGATGTCTTTTTAATTCATCTTGACTAATGAGAGACTTCAATGCATCTTGTAAATAGTAAGATGTTTGATTTTTGATAATCGTTAATCATTTGTCTTGCCTAATTCTTGATGCATCTCCTGAACACATGATTTAGCCATGTTTGCAAAACCTTCTTTTATTCTCTTAGTTGTTGCTCTTGTAATTGGACCAATTGGCATATAACAGTTCTCAGTTTGTCCCACAGGGCTCATATCATTCCATCCCTCCTAAAAAAGATTCGTTCTCGAATCTGCATCCAAATCAAAAGGAGATAGGTCAGAGACATTTAAAAGTAGCTGATACATTATACTCACATGGAAGGTCAAGCTTATAAGCATTGTTATTGATTCTTTCGAGTACTTGAAATGGACCATCACCTCTAGGATCTAACTTGGATTTTCTTTGAGTAGAAAACCTCTCCTTTCTCAAATGAACCCATACTCAGTCACCAGGTTCAAAGACAAGTTGTCTTTGACCTTTATTCACCCGTCGAGTGGTCAACTTATTTTTCTTTTCAAGTAACTCACGTGCTTTCAATAGCATTGCTTTAACCTTTTCACCTTTACCTCCTGCATCCAAGCTAACAATACCACTAAAAGGCAAAGGTAATAAGTCCAAAACAGTTAAATGATTAAAACCAAACACAAATTTAAAAGGAGAAAAACTAGTAGAAGAATGAATGGATCGATTATAAGCAAACTCAATAAAAGGTAAACAATTTTTTCAAGTTTTTAAATTCTTACCAACAACAGCACGTAATAAGGTCCCTAATGTTCTATTTACTACTTCAGTTCGACCATCAGTCTGAGGATGACAAGTAGTAGAGTATAATAATTTTATGCCTAATTTACCCCATAAAACTTTCAAAAAATGACTCAAAAATTTTACGTTACGATCAGAAACAATAGTTTGGGGAACACCATGTAAGCGCACAACCTCTCTAAAGAACAGATCAGCAATATTTGTTGCATCATCAGTTTTATGGCATGCAATAAAATAAGCCATTTTACTAAATCTGTCTACCACAACAAAAATGCTATCTCTATCTTTTCTTGTTCGAGGCAAACCAAGAACAAAATTCATAGAAATATCAACCTACGTATGCATAAGAACAGGTAAAGGGGTATACAAATCATGTGGTAAAGACTTAGATTTAGTCTATTTACATGCAATACACTTAGCACAAAATTTTTCAACTTCTTTACGCATGCGTGCCCAGTAAAAATGTTCAAATAACACATCCAATGTCTTATGCACACCAAAGTGACCCATCAAACTCCCATTATGTGATTCAAGAACAAGTAAGTTCCTCATAGAACAAGCAGGCACACAAATTCTATTACCACAAAATAGAAAACCTTCATGTCTATAAAATTTGTTAAATGCACTATGTTCACAAGAGGCATAAATAGCAGAAAAGTCAAAATCAGATGCATATAACTCTTTTAAAAACTCAAATCCTAACAACTTAGAAGTAAATGTAGTAATCAAAGCATACCTTCGAGATAAAGTACCAGCAACGACATTCTCTTTACCTTGTGTAAAGGCAACCACATATGAAAATGTTTCAATAAATTCCACCCATTTAGCATATATTTTATCAAGCTTACCTTGTCCTTTTAAGTACTTCAAAAATTCATGATCCGTGTGAATCACAAACTCCTTAGATAAGAGGTAGTGTTGCCAAACCTCCAAAACCCAAACCAAAGCATATAATTATTTGTCATATGTTGAATATTTACACTGAGCTAAATTCAACGTTTCACTGAAGAAGGTAATGGCTCATTTTTCCTGCATCAAAACAGCACCTATACCAATCCTAGAAGCATCACATTCAATCTTAAAGGTTTTTATCAAAATTAGGTAAAACAAGAATAGGAGCAGAATACAAACAGTATTTTAGGGTATAAAATGTAATTTCTTGTTCCCTTTCCTATTTAAATCCAACATCCTTTTTTATAACATCTGCGAGAGGCGCAGCAATGGTAGAAATTTTTTTTACAAATCTTCTGTATAATCCAACTAACCCATGAAAACTTCTTACCTCATAAGCATTCTTAGGCATTGGCCATTCACGAATAGTCTTTACCTTTTCCTCATCAACTTCAATTCCACTCGCACTCACAACAAAACCAAGAAATATAACCCGATCGATACAAAAAGTATACTTTTTAAGATTGGCATATAATTTTTCTTTTCGAAGCACTTTCAAAACAGCTGAAATATGTGACAAGTGGTCATCCAAATAAGTGCTATAAATGAGAATATCATCAAAATAAACAACAACAAATTTACCCAAAAATTCTCGCAAAACATGGTTCATTAGACGCATAAAAGTACTAGGTGAATTAGTTAGCCCAAAAGGCATTACTAACCACTCATATACCCATATTTTGTTTTAAATGCAGTCTTCCATTCATCCCCTGGTTTCATTCGAATTTGATGATACCCACTTTTCAAATCAATTTCAGTGAATATGCATACACCATATAACTTATCAAGCATGTCATCTAACCTAGGGATAGGATAACGATACTTTACCGTAATTTTATTGACTGCACGACAATCCACACATATTCGTCAAGTACCATCCTTCTTTGGAACCAACAAAACTGGTACAACACATAGACTTATACTCTCCCTGATGTGACCCTTGGCTAATAACTCCTCCACTTACCTTTGAAGCTCCTTTGTCTCTTCAGGATTACTTCTATAGGCTGGTCTATTAGGAATGCTAGCACCAGGAATAAAATCAATTTGGTACTCAATCCCTCGTAATGGAGGCAAACCACATGGCACGTCAGTAGGAAAGACATCGACAAATTCTTGCAACAAAGAGATAAAGTTATTTGACAAATTTGGGTTAAGGTCAGTGTCAGAGAATAAAGTATCCCTAAATCAAACCATAAATAAAACTATCTTGCTTATTAAAGCACTCTTTAAATCTCTCTATTTTGTAAAGAAACACAATTTGCTCTCAACATTCTCAATTTTCTCTGTATTTGAACTACTCTCATGACATGGACTCGTTTCTTTCTTTTCACTCACTTTTAGGTCTTTTGCTATATTCTTTTCTCTCATAGCCTCTTTTCTCTCAGATTTTTCTATGATCTTACATCCCATTTTTTCTTTGGTATCCTGTTGAAGCTTCAACTGGTCAAGGTAAACCTCCTTAGGTGATAAAGGAGCAAGAGTGATCTTATGACCATTAAAATCAATGGAGAACCGATTCGTGTGACCATCATAAAATTCTCGATGGTCGAACTGCCAAGATCTCTCCAATAATAAATGACAATCTTACATTGGTACCACATCACACAAAGCCTCATCAACATACTTGCCAATAGAGAATGCAATTGTCACCTGCTTGTTAACCTTGATCTCACCACTATCATTCAACCATTGCAACGTATATGGTTTAGGATGTAGAATACATGTCGAACCCAATTTCTCTACTATAAGTGTACTAGCCACATTAGTCCAACTTCCGCCATCAATAATCAGACTATACACCTTTCCACCCACCAAGCATCTAGTGTGAAAAAGATTTTAGCGTTGCTCTAGGCTATCTTTTTTCACCTGCAAATTCAAAGCACGTCTAACAATAAGAGATTCACCACGGACTGCATACTCAACATCACCATCAGAACAGTCCTCCAAATGTGGCATACTATTATGATCAGAAGCATCACCATGATCAGAATTAGACACAATATCATCTCCTCTAATGACTATCAATCTCCTATTTGGGAAATCACTAGCATAATGACACATACCATGACAGTTGAAGCATTTAATATCTCGATGCCTAGAAGTAGCAGAAGAATAGTTAGAATTACCTTTCTTCTTCGTAGCATCAAACAACGCATTATGTTCAATACCCGTAGTCTTTGTTGTGTCAGCACTACGAGACTCCCACTTTGGAATAGCATGAGACAATCCTCTTGGTGCTCTTCTTTGTTGTTGCCTCTCCACTTTCATTGCCATACTGACTAAATCCTCCATCTCCACATAATGATATAACTCCACCACATCAGTAATCGCTCTATTCAAACCACCTACA
This sequence comes from Arachis duranensis, assembly GCF_000817695.3. Taxonomy (NCBI): domain Eukaryota; kingdom Viridiplantae; phylum Streptophyta; class Magnoliopsida; order Fabales; family Fabaceae; genus Arachis; species Arachis duranensis. The sequence goes on from NW_026264851.1 coordinate 770,392, forward strand.
AATCGTGCCATAGTAACCTCAGTGTCCTCTTCTATGTTGACAGTGATCATAAGCATCTCTATTTTCTTATGGTAGTCTTCAACGGGCTTGGAGCCTTTGATAAACCCCATTTGTAGGGTTTATCTTGTATTGATTTTAGGAAATTTTATCACCTTTTACCCACATTTATTCAATGAAATAGCATGATTTTGTATATTCTCCTTTAATTGTGCTTAAGAGTGAAAACATGCTTTTTAGGTCTTAAAATAGCTAAATTTAATTCACATTGATTCCATTAGATGCCTTGATATGTTTGTTAAGTGATTTCAGATTTAGGAGGCAAGGATTGGATCAAGGGAATGAAGAAAGAAAGCATGAAAAGTTGGAGAACTCATGAAGAAATGAAAGAACCGGAAAGTTGTCAAGCCGACCTCTTCGCACTTAAACGACCATAACTTGAGCTACAGAGGTCCAAATGATGCGGTTTCAGTTGGGTTAGAAAGCTAACATCCGGGGCTTCGAAACGATATAAGATTTGTCATAGTTGCTACACGTATGATGGCGCGCACGCGCATAGTATGCGCACGCGCCGTTGCTGCCACCTGGTTCACTTAAAGCAAAACGTGGCCAGCGAATTCTAAAGCCTTGTGGGCCCAATCCAACTCATTTCTGATGCTATTTAAGCCAAGGATTGAAGGGGGAATCAACATACTCTCATGATGTTGTTCTTGTGTTTTGGTGTAGATCTACTTTTGTTCCTTCCTTTCTCTTTCAATTCAATTCAAGGTAAATCATAATAATTGTGTTCCTGTTGATTTGTGTTGTTAATTCCTTTCAATAATTGTTGTTAGATTTTGTTCTTGTTGTTGATTTACTATGTTTTCCTTTTATGCCTTCCAAGTGTTTGATGAAATGCTTGGTTGGATTTTAGAGTAGAGTTTTATGTTCTTGGCTTAGAAAGGTAACTTAGGAACTCTTGAGTTACTAATGTCCAAGTAATTGATGATTGGGATCCATTGACTCTAGTTCTCACTAATTGAATTAGTGGAGAGTTAGGACTTATGGACTAGGATTGATATAGCTCATTTGACTTTCCTTTACTACTAGTTAGAGGATGATTTAATGAGATTAATCCTTGCCAATTCTCATATTGTGGTTAGTGATTAGGATAGAGATCCTTGACCACCAACCCTTGCCAAGACCTTTTTAGGCCTTAGTTTACTTTCTTGCCATTTATCTTTCATGTTTCTTATCAAAACCCCAAAAAAATAACTCATAACCAATAGCAAGACACTTTATTGTAATTCCTAGGGAGAACGACCCGAAGTTTGAATACTTCGGTTTATAAAATTAGGGGTTTGTTACTTGTGACAAACAATCTTTTGTATGAAAGGATTTTTGATTGGGTTAGAAACTATACTTGCAACGAGACTTCAATAGTGAAATTCTATACCGTCAAAAATTCGATCATCAGCCTTGAGTCAGCCGATGTAACTTCTGATGCACTTTCCTGTAGTAGTACGAAGGCACAAATCTTTTCTTCATGAGACGCTTCATAAGATCCCAAGTCTCTATAAGGTGATCATCATTCTGCCATCTTGTCTTCACTAGTTCATCCCACCAAAGCAAGGCATAGTCACAGAATGCAACGGCTGTCAAACGAACCTTCTTTGTCTCAGAGTAATTATGACAAGCAAAATTTTTTTTCACCTTACGTTTTCACTCTAAATAAATTTCAGGGTCATTTCTCTCTTTGAATGGTGGTATTTACATCTTGATGGCATTGATATTACTATCTAGACTTTCATGTTGAGGTGTTATAACCCCATCAGAGTCATCATTAGAAGGCACATGATTCGGACGCCAATTCTGAAAAGGTCCTTGTTTAATATTTCTGGACAGTGTCTGTGTCACCTCTTGCCTCCATGCTTCCAATTCAGTCAAGCAAGTAGTTAAGTGTTAAATGGCCCTTTGCATCAACTCCATGTCAACTAAAGTATCTTCGGAATGAGCAGCCATAATAATGAACCTGTAACAAAAATATTATAGAAAAGACCTCACAATCACTCTCTCACGTGTTTTACTCAAAGATGGACACTCATGTATTTTTAAAATTGACTTTTACCCTCTATTGAACTTACCATTCTTGAATCTCTTTGACCGTTGCACTTTGCACTTTAGAAAGCAAATAAAATAAGGACAGTAGAAAAAATTTGACACAACAATAAGAGATAAAAAATGATCAAAACAAAAGGCAAAAGATACATAATACAAAAATAATAAAAATAATAATAAGAATAATAATAATATTTGTTTCAGAAATTGTTTGTTTGAGATTGGTATATTTTTATAATGAAAAGCAGCATTAATGATAGTAAAGTAACAATAAGAAAGACAAAAGACAAGGCATGACACCAACAAAAAATAATGAGAACAACTTTTTTTTTAAACAAGATCAAAGAACCACAAATATAGATTAATAAGGATTAATCTAATACCTGAAATCTGATACCAAATGATACGGAACATAACCCATAATAAGATAGAAGATTAAAAAAAGGGACTCCTCTACCTCAATTTGATTTTCTGATACAACGGCTAAGAAAATCACTCTATTTCACCTGTTTACACCTAAGTTTTTCAAAGAAACTCAAAAAAGTTTGCATTTATCAAAATTAAAGAAAAAAGTGGCTACCGGATTTTAGAGGATTTTTATACCTCTTAAATTTAAAACCCTAACTCATAAGTTTACTAGAATAAAAAAAAGGGCTAAATCATAACTGGGCCTAAAACAAACAAAATAACAAAAATAAAATAAACATAAATTAAATTCTAAGAAAGTGATGTCTTTTTAATTCATCTTGACTAATGAGAGTCTTCAATGCATCTTGTAAATAGTAAAATGTTTGACTTTTGATAATCATTAATCATTGTCTTACCCAATTCTTGATGCATCTCCTGAGCACATGATTTAGCTATATTTGTAACCTTCTTTTATTCTCTTAGTTGTTGCTCTTGTAATTAAACCAATTGATATATAACAATTCTCAATTTGTCACATACAACTTATATCAGAGTTATGTAATGTTATTGTATTTAGGACATCCATATAATATTGACTTCCATTTGTTTTCTTTTTGTGTTTTGCTCATAAATTTATCCAATGCATATAAAAAGGGTAAAAAAAATAATAAAAAAAATTTCTAAACGGTTTTTAATAATTATACTAAAAGACAATAAAATTCTCAATAAAAAATTATCAATCCTAGTTGGTATTTAATAGACAAATTAATAAATTGACATATTACATAGGCACTATCTGTTAACTTAAGAGAAAATATTGACAGATAAATTAATTAATCTCATAAAATTAAAGATTAACGGCCAAAAATAATTTTTTTTGCTGAATTCTCACGATCCTTTAAAAAAATTGAGTTAAAGATTATCAGTTAAAAAGTTTTTTTTTTATTTACATTCTCATGGTCCTTCAAAAAAATTTCAGTCAAAATGGATATTTATTCTTTTTATTTTTGTATTATTTTAATTATAATATATTAAAAAATAAATAA
>NW_026264851.1:774518-794664 GCF_000817695.3 Arachis duranensis
AAAAAATGAGAATAAGTTAAAAAAAATTAGTCTTTATTTATATGGTTTAGTACATATTATATATTTTTGTGAGTACTGTACTCTTATTATATGTATAATTATCTTTTTAAAAATTATTTTGTAAAATTATGAATTAAATTTTTTATTTTTACTATTATTTAATTGGTATATTCTATTAATTAATTATTTTACAATTATTTTTAGTTATAAAAAATTAATACTAATTAATTTATGAGTCACTTGTATAAAAGTTTGAAATTTTATTAAGTAACAAAGAAATTAATTTATAAAATTTCTTATAACAATTTTATCTAATAATTAATTTGTCTAATGTAATAAAATTTTAGTAACTAATTTAGTAATTAAAATTTATTAAACATTAAAATTTTCAGGTAAAAATATTTACAAAATTTACTTAATGTATAACTCTTGTTATATTGTTTCATGTATAATAGGTAAATAATTAAATAATAATATATTGTTTAAATCATCAACTATCAACCGCATGAAATGAGAGATTGTGATGGTCATATATTTATTAAAGTAGTTTTTTGGTTATTTATTGGTATTATAATAAAAATTAAAGATAAAAATATTACGGACTCGAAATTTAAATTTAAATTTAAATTTTTAAAAAATACATAAATAGTAGCTTTCTATTTTATTTTTAAAGATTTTATGTTAATAAATAATATTTAAAAATAAAATAATTTAAGGTATATTTAGTAGATAATAAACAGTAGGATGAAAGAAATATTCTTAAGATTAAAGAAAGTTAAAAGACAATTTAAACAATATTGGTCAAGATGAATTTTTAAAATTTAAAATTTTAATATGCGCTTAACTTCTGAAGTAGTTTTTGACGGAAAGTTAAAATAATCACGGACAAATTTTAATATAACTTCCCATCATTCACGTTGTCTTTTAACTCCTACTTTTCTGCAGCACCTTAAAAGCACTCTCTTTAACCACACTATATGAACCCTATCATATGATAGGGTATCCTCCAAACTCAAAATACTGATTTTTTCTTTGTTATTTGTTAGTTTTTTAGTAGATTTTTTCGTGAAACAAAAACATAATAATTCAGAAGAGACCCTTTTAGCAGAACTACGATAACACAGAATATCAACAACAATGAAGAATTTGCAGAAGGTTTGGGTGAAATAAGTCTCAACCAACTGTACCTACCAGAAAAGATTATAATGACCATTTAGTTGTGAAGGTATATGAAATTTCAATTTTTTTACGTGATTTTTTGAATTCTAATATTTAGTTTATTTTTTTTATTCAATTTTATATTAATTGCAGACACTTCTATGGGAGAAATTACAACTAGCAAAAGGACGACAATTTAAGTTTGGCATTTGAAAATGGATGAAAAAGACATTATGGAACTTGATGGGCATGGACAAAGTCGAGATAATGACGTAAATTTATTGATACGATTTCTGGGTGTAATGGCTCGTAGAGCAACGCTGTAAATTGGAAAGGTCTTTGTTGTTGAAAATGTATGATGTGTGATAAATTTAGAGAAACTGGATGAAACTTTAGAGAAAAAACTATGGATATGACAGCTCTATACAAATTTTTGTTATCAAAATACATTGATACAATGCCTAGTTTATTAAAAAGTTTGATTTTTGTTATTAATGTAATATATATAAATATAATTTTAATTTAATAAAATTATTCAATTAGAGTAAATTAGTACAAATTAGTCCTGAATTGTATGTGAAAAATATAGTGAGTTAGCCACAAAAATAGTGTGATTAAATAATCCAACATTAGCCACAAAAAAAATGTGGCTGAAAAACCCGGCCTGCACAAATTAACTACGGATGAAGTGTAGTAGAATTATACTTTTTTATTTAATTATTCTTATTTAGCCACGACATTATGCGTGGACAATGATATACAAATCGTGGCTCTTTGAAGGTCTCCACGATGTTTAAAATTGTGACTAATAACGCTAAAATCGTGGTAAATTAAAAATGCAACCCCCCGATTAGCCACAAATATTCTTTCGTGGCCAATGTATAGTTGCTACGGTTATCTTAGAGTTTAGCCACAATTTTTTTCGTGGCTAAACCTCTTATTTCTTGTAGTGTATATATATATATATATAAAAGAGGAGTGATAGGGTCAGTATTTTTGTTAAATTTCGGTTAGTACTTAATCATCAAAAGAAAATTAAATGATTTTATACTATTATTAAATGATTTTATACTATTAGATATAATCTCACAAAATCGACTGATTTCTAGACTTTTTCTATATATAATTTGTAAAAACTTTGGGAGAGGGCCCTTGCCCCATTGTCAATATAAAAAATAAAGTAAAGGACAAATAGCAAGTCTTTACCTTTTTTTTACGAATATTTTTGTTTTTGATCATTAAAAAATATTTTTAAGTTTCTGACATCCTTAAAAGTTGGACGGATTAATTATTCTGTTCAAATGTCTCCGTCAGATCCAACAGGAAAATCTGACGTGGCTCTCGTAATGCTTGTCACACGTACACGTGTGTCACGCGTATGTGTCACCATGAATTTAGCAAATCCTCATTTCTTTACAAATCCTATACTTTGCATGATTTTTTTCTATTTCTTTCAAGCTATTCTTGTCTTCCAAACTTTAAATCACTCAAACAAACATATCAAGGCATCAATTTTTCTTGCCTTGATATGTTTATTTGAGTGATTTAAAGTTTTGAAGGCAATAATGGCTTGAAAAAAATGGAAAAAAGGCATGCAAAGTGGAGAATTTGTAAAAAAAGGAGGATTTGCTGAATTTATGGTGACTCACGCGTACGCGTGAGTGGAAAGTCTGTCAGGGATCACGCGTACGCGTGACAAGCATTACGGGAGTCATGTTAGATTTTTCCATTCGGTTTGACGGAGACATTTGGACGGAGGGACTGATCCGTCTAACTTTTAAGGACGTCAGGGACTTAAAAATATTTTTTAATGGTTAGAAATAAAAATATCTGCGAAAAAAAGATTAGAGACCTATTTGTCCTTTACTCTAAAAAGTAAAAACCTGCTCCCAGATATAAGAAATTCTGAATTTAAATTTTATTTAAAATTTATTTGAATAATAGGTTATTATATATATATAAAGTAAAATTTAAACTTTTAACATTTATGCAAATGAATGAGTCAATTACTCAATTAAAATTAGTCTTTAATCTGTTAAATAAAAAAATAGTAGAAATCTAAATTGTTTTTTTTATTAAGATCATATAGTCAATCCAATAAAACGAGTTATTAAACAATAATTGAGTAGTCACAAAAAAAAAACAATAATTGAGTAATTTTTGTATAATTCTAAAGTTATAGGTTCAAATTATAAAAATAATCACTGATATAATTATTAGATTAGATTCTATATATTATATTTTTAAGGTGCGACTCTTTTTTAAATCCTGCATTAACCCGGAATGTTTGTGCTTACAGTCAGCCCAAACAAAATGAGGTGACCTAACTAATATTTTGGTCCAATTTATAAGCTCAATTTAATATTCAATATGGTTGATGGTATGGGTAGATTCTCTCCCGTTGAGTCGAGTCTTATAAAGTATTATTAGCTAGGTTCAAAATAATGTATGAATTATGGTTATTCAGGCCGAAATATTTTATAAGATTACATTTTTATGTTGGGTTTGATCATCAATAATACAATTAAGCACTGATAAAAAAAATTAATTATTATACAATTAAGTACCTCTCACATTTTACATCAAAATATGGTGTAGGTTTCATGTCTGAATTGCATGTTCATGTCACTTTTGCATGAAAATTTTCTTCCTTCAAATCTTGTTCCTTCATAGTATATATTTTATTAACCAGATTTACATAAGTCGCAGCATTACAAAGACTGCTCATGAGATTTTAAGATTAATATATAGAAATACGATAATACTAGGAAAAAAAATTAAAATTTGTCTTATGTATTATTTATTAATTTTACTAAAATTAATAAATATTAAATATAGTAAATTCTGACTGTTTTTATCGATTAATTTTTTTTATTTTTTTATCAAACCTTTTTGATAGACATATATATAGGACCCAACTAACAAGTTGTCTAACAATCTAAATATCTTCAACTCGAACAAAATTCCTTCGAAATAAATAAAAATATTTGAGAATCATAATTTCATCACTTAATAAGATACTAAAGTGATGATCAAACACAAACTAATCAGAAGTAAACAATAAAAAAATAGATACTAAAATTTAAACAAATATCCTTTTAACTCTCTTGTCTTACATTATGAAGTTGCACATCTTTAAGGTACCAAATCTTTAGCATTTATATAGTCAGCTAATGTGAACAAAATTAGTAACAAAATATCCATCGCCATATCCATGTAATATGCAAGTTTCAACTACTTGTTGCAATATATATGTATGTGAACACTCAAATTATATTCAAACAGTAAATTTTTTAGTTGAATGCAACCAAACCACCAATCATATATGTATAGAACACATCAATTCTAGCTTTTTATACTCATAACCAAAGAACAAATTGCTTGCTCCATCAAAGTTCAACTTTCTAAAGATGTTGTATTCAAATTCTTTTGTTACTACCATGCATGTTCAAACTCCTTTAACTATTTGTGACTTGATTTTTCTTAATTTATTTGAACAACTTTGACCAATGATCTTTTATTTTCAAACTTCTATTACTTTTATAAAGTGACAATTTAATCACTTTGTATCCAAATTGATTTTTGTTTTTTTCACAATTATATCTTAACTTTACATGTATGTATTATAGTGTAGAGAAAAAAAAAAGAAAAAAGTTTCCCATTTAAAATTACAAAAATATTACACAATTAATTTTTTTAACAAGTTCAAACAAGTCAGCATTTCGTATCCGTATTTTTAACAATTAATTTCTTCTTTCTCCTCTTCTTTCAATATCATCATCATTATTATCACCTCTTCTTCCTCCACCTCCTCTTCTTCCTCCTTCATTATCATGATCACCATCCTCCTCCTCCTCTTCCTCCTCCTTCTTCAACATCGTCATTATCTTCTTCTTCTTCCAAAATGAAATAAGAAAAATCTACAGCATTCTATTTTATACTTTTGCGCAATTCTTCTTCAATGTCGTCGTGGTCTTCTAAAAAATAATAAAAAAAAAACTGTAGCATTATTTTTATGTGTAACGTTTAAAAAGTTTTGATTTCAAAATTAAGAAATTCTTATGTTAAGGTTAAAAAATTTTAGTATTATTTTTTTTATATTTTTTTCAAACAACTTATTTTCTTTTTTTTTTATTATTTTTATAATTTTTTTTTGTTTCACACTTTCATAATTTTTATTTTTTCACCCTTTAAAAAAAAAACAAATAGAAAGAAGGAATAATTATGCAACTTTTTTGTTTCATTTTTTTATTGATCCTTTTTTACTATAAACAAAAAAATGTTAAAAGAAAATTCAGAATTTTAAAAAATTTAGATGTCAAAATTAAAAAAATTTTGTATTACAGTTAAGAAATTTTGGTACATTTTTCACGTGAACAAAAACAAATGTGTGATTTCACTAAGTAGTTTTTGTTGTGTTTGAACTAATTTAATTAGATTTAGTTGATAAAAATACTTAGACATGTATTGAGTCTCTTAAAATTAATAACTTATCACTAACCGCATCATAAAAATAATAACTCATCATATTATTAAAATTGCTTAAGGAATTCAAATCTAGGAAACTGTTATGCTAGAAAGAACATTAATAAACTTCAATTTATTACATTATATATGCGGCATAGCAACTCATGTGTACTAACTAGTATTACAAGGGTGGAATTCATTCAAAAAGAGGCTTAATGCTAAGAAAACGATTAATTAATTAATATAATTAAAACAGTGTCCAATATTTTGAAGTTGAGAAGGGGAACTCTCTTGATGAGGAGCAGTACAAGAACATATATAGGATCTCATAAGCAACAAGGAATCATCAATTGTTGGATTTGAGATCCTTGTCCAGTACAAGAGGGTCTATAATATTTTCTTGAACCCATGACTTGATCAGTTCATAACCATATAAATGTGTTGTCAAATCTAACAACACAAACAGGAGCTGAACCATATACATCATTGTTGTGAATGAATTTGATGAGATGGAAGACCCCAAGTTTTTGGTGGTCATGATCATCTCCTTATCATCAACTGTGCCATTCTCTGCTGCCATAGCCTCTGTAAAATATATATTGCACAAAAGATTTTTATTTTGTAAATTTTATTAAGAAAAAACGTAAACACGTAAAACAATTTTATTTTTTTCAATTTTTTTAAATATTGAAAACAGAATATTAAAAATAAAAATAGATTTTTTTTTTCAAACCTGATAACATTTTCTTTAACAAAGTTTTAAGTAGACTGGAATTCGAATCAAAATATATCCACGAATCATCTACTGAAATAACCCTTGATATGTAGCAATCACATTTGGAACTGCAAATTCTTTATAAAGTTATACTTTCTCTGCCTTAAGAAGCATATAATATACATCCATTTTCAGTTGAAGATATTCTATTGGAAAGTTGGCCCGACAATTTTATAAGTTATTTACAACTTTTTAGTTAAATATTTGAAAGAATTTTAAGTATATCAAGTACATCGCTATTTTAATAATTTTAATGGTTAATATTAATTATAAAAAAATATATAAATATTAATTAAAATTAATGGTTAAGATTACTAAAACACCAATATGTCATATACATCTAAAATTTTTTTAATATTATATTGTTGTAGTAGTATAATGCTAGCAAGGTAGCAACTAGCAACCACTATGCTACGTGTCAAAATCTATCTGGTTCCTAACTTGCATAAGAAATTTAGTTATTATTTTTTTAAATTTAATTTTAATGCAGTATCAATACAAAGTAGTTTTACAGGAATATTCAATTATATAATGTCACATTAAAAAAAATAACTATTATTTATACTGATTGAATAAATAATCATCCAAAAGACGTTTATATAAAAGATGTTTATATAAAAAAAATTATTCTATCAATATATCAAAATTAAACTCTTCTTTTAATTACCCAAATTTAGTATTTTTCAAAACTTATGAGGATCGGCACCAGTGATTGGAGAAGGCTTTGATTTCCAGCTTCAATTTGAAGATAAGGTTGTTCTTCCGTACTACTCCTATATTCTAATTCTATATTTTGATTTCTTATGTTTTGAGCAATTTCATTGGCTACTTCCATGATAAATAATCAGTTTTCAGATGTGAAAACAACATTAGTCAATGGCATCTCCGTACACAAAATCTAAAACCCACCAGTGACTAAGCATCTTAATTAATGATATGTTTCAGATCCAAAAATACCTCATTGAGTAGTTATTATGAAACTATCTCCTGGCTTATGTGCTGCTTTATCATTTCATTAGTTCCAAAATTAGATTTTTAGAGTAATTATTCTCCAAATTAAAATAACAACAAATAGAGAGAGGTGCAAAGAGATAAAGGAAAAAAAAAAACCCTTAAAATATGAATCCAATAGTGTTGAAATTTGGCATACAAGAGGAATATTCATAGAATCACAGAAATTGAAAAGGAGCATAAAAAAGTATCTGAAAGCAACAACAACTAATAACTAATAAGCCATTTGTATTGGTTATGATGGGTTTCGGAAGGATGCAGCTAATATAGCTGTCAAAGTTGATTATTGATTGATAGAATAATAATGGGTCACTTTATTTGAAAACCTATAAATAAAACATGTATTGGATCGGATCAATCAAAGTTAGAGTTTCTATGAACAAAATCCGAAACACACCCATCAATGCCAACATACAAAAGTTTGTAGCTTTGGAATTTCACAGGTTCAAAAGTCCTTTGATTAAGAGATCTAAGCCATTTCTTAGTGATAATTAGCATAAAAATAAGCCACTTAAAATTTATATTTTCAGTTCATATCAAAATCTAACAACCTTACTTGCTTTTTATTTAGATGAAAAATAAGAACCGAAAAGAAGAGAATACATAATCCATAATAAAATTATATATGGAATGAATCAACAACATGAATAAGAAGAAATAATTAAAGAAGCATACCAATGAACTCACTCAGAGAATGAAGCAGATGATGAAGGCTAAAAACATAGCCAAGTTCATGTCTTCATGAGTTCAGAAACAAAGTGGGTTGGCACTTGTCCCTTCAAGATCTAATTCAGCTCCTTTCCTCACTGAGAAAAGAAAAAAGAGCATTGGTCTTATATAACCATAAAGTTAGAAAATATGAAAAAAGAAAAAAGAAGAAGGTGTCATGTTCATTGAACCTAGACAGAAAATAGTCCTAGGGAAAAATTAAACATCATGGTTCGAGGAGAAGCTAAGTTGTAAAAAAGGTTTGGTATGGGTATGCACACAGCATCTGTCTAACGTTTTAAGGAAAAGAACAAAACCAAAAAGCATACAGCATCACCATCATTAACAATGCAATATAGTAATGTTCCCTTTCCCATGTGTAAAGGACAGTATTATATATTCTTCATATAATAATGTCTCTTTAATTAAGTTGTTAATGAATCTAAAAAATATAACAGACAATTATTATTATGAGAAGGTAATCTACTATTTATAAATGAAAATTTCTCTATTGGTATTTACTTATTTTTTATTAGAATATCATTTTTGTAAATTAAAAATAGTACAAAATAATTTTATTATTTCTAAAATTTAAACTCAAAGTTATAACTAAGAAACTAAAACACTAAGTTATATATAATGTTTTTGTGTGATGTCACATTTTGTCACTATTTAATTAGATAGTGATTTATATGCAATTTTATTCATTCACTTTTCAGACTTTTAAATTAAACAGGTGTATAAATAAAACAATATTTTTAGAATTGCAAAAAGAAAAATTACTTACTAAATATAATGGTGTTTTCAGTATCATTCAAAGGCCACTTCTTTGATTGCCACTATTTTCATTTGATTTTTTTTTTCTTTGGCTGACATACACACTAGTAGCTAAACTAGTTAAACTATGTTCTTTTTTCTGGGGCTCAACGAAGATGTAAGAATATTTATGAATAAACCCCAAGAGAGGCGTCATTCCCTCTCTTCCATCTTTTTTTTGGACAGTTCCTCTTTTCCAAATTCCCCAGAGGCAAACAATATAGTAATTGATGATGAAGTAATATATATAATTGCTTTATTTTTATTATTTGACTTTAATTTTTATATATTGGTAGTATAACAAATTTTATATAATCATCCAATCATATTTATATATTTAAGTTAATAGTCAAAATCGTTTCTAAAAGATATTTCGATCTCCATTTTCGTCCCCAAAAAATAAAATTAATCAAAATCGTCCCCGAAAGATGACGGACATGATCACATTCGTCCTTCCGTCATCTCTTTCGCTGAGGTGGCTAACATTGTGTGACGTGTTCCGTTAACTGCCAGCGTGACAGACGCCTAGGTGTACGTTGTTGTTGCTGACAAGGTAAGTATGTTAAAACAATTCAAATCAGTCCGTTGGTTGATGAACACTAATCCTAAATTCGATGATAAATAAATCACGGCCAACAATCATAGGGCCATATAGTTGGGTAGAACTTGGAATTGTTGGGTCCCCGGGAGGACGAAGATAGGATATGGAGGTCGTAGTGGTGGTGTATCGTTTCTGTCGCACGACAGTAATGGTTCCAGCGCTTCAATGCGAATGGGGAGGAAGACTCATGAGGAATCATGTTTCTGCGGATTGAAGGCTGTGATAAAAAAATCTGGGATAGCAGTGAACCCATATAGATTATTCCATGCATGTTCAAGGTACCGGATGAGTGGTGTTAAAAAAGTTAAAGGTTTTTCATCTTGTTTTGTGTTATTGGGTGTTTTTCATTGTTTTCTTTTTTGCTTTTTTAATTTGCAGAAGGGCAGTCACTGTAATTACTTTAAGTGGGTTGATGATGATGACTATCAAGGAGTGGTTGAAAGTGGTACAAATAAAGATTATAGAGCTGATTTGCAGGTTGAAAGTGACTATGAGGAATGGAGGGTGAAGGTGGTATGGAGATTGGACAGCTTGAAAGTTAAAGTTAGATCTTTGAAACTACTAATAATTTTCATGTTTGTGATAGTTGTAATTAATGTGATCATTTGTGATACTTACAAAAAGGCTACACCAAAAGAGAAGGGCACATACAACTTTTAGATTACGGATAACCACAATGTTTAATATAGTACTTCATTTACCCTATATAAAAAACATAAAGCAGCCCCATACAAAAGAAAATTCAAGCAGAACACATTACTTTCTAATCAAAGTGTTTTATCATTCTTCCTTGGGTGCTTGAAGCCTGGAGTAGGTACAAAAGTCATAAAGTTGGCCAACTTCTTAGCAGTTACAGAACTTGTCCATTTGATAGTCTCAGCAGAGATAGCCACTGGTGTAGCTACAGTAGGTTTAGGGAGGACGTGGCTCTTACTTTTCCTTTAATCACTTGTAATTTAGGTGGCCTAGCTACCACTTGATCCTACCTAAGCCAATACCAAATGCACTTGTTAGCTGATAAAATAAAGGTGTTATTTTTTACAATTGAGTTGTGATTATACAACCTGTTGTGTATCTTGGGTTGGTAGAATGCTTTCAGATTGGCTGATATCAATATCTGTGGGAGGCTGGATGGGTGATGAAAGTGCAGGCAATGGTGCTATTGCTTCTGGAGCATTATCATGTTCAATAGGGACAACATTGACTTCATGGTCAGCACCATTTGCAACAGGAGCAACAACTGCCAGTTGCAGTTGCATTTGCCTGGCATGTTTTTCAGCATCCACAACTTTCTTCTTTGCACAGCCTCTTTTGTTGTGGCCAATCTCACCACAATACATGGATCTAACTGGGTTGTACTTTCTCTTCATCTTTGTCTTTGATCCAGTTGGTTGTTCATCATTCTCCCTTCTCCTTTTCTTTGTCGGTCTTCCAGGTTTGAGTTTGAATGGGGGATGGGACTGGATCAGGATGTGGTGTTTTTTCCCAAAGATCCTATTCTTTAACCGAATTGACGTTGAAATAATAAGTCCTCTTATACGCTTCTATCTTCAGCCAGTCATGACAGTACTCTTCAGCCCTTTTGTCATTCTTATCTTGTATTGCTGATATTGCATGCATACACGACATACCTTTTAAAACAAATTAAATGATTAATTAAAATGTGTAACATGAACAAAGATAACTTAACTAAGTGTTGAAGTTGTTACCTGTGAGTTGCCAAAACCTACAAGTGCATGTGTGCTTTTACAAGTCAACAACCATATTGGTTGGCTAGCCATGCACTTCGTACAATTCTTCTTTTGTGCTTGATTTTTGCATTGAATGACTCACATGCGTTGTTGCATATGTTATCCACTTTTGGAACTTCACTAAAATGTGCTTTTGTTCATGCATTTTTCGGCCATTTGTCAAGATACTCCCAAACTTTCTCGTTGATCAACTTAACTATGTTCATGTTTCTATTAAACTCATTTGTTGTCTTCGACCGAGCATATTTTCACACCAAATCTTTTAACTCATAGCTTGACCACTGTTTTGAGAAATTGTGCCAAAAATGCCACACGCAGAAGCGATGGTGAACCCTTGGATACACCTCCTGAATTGCAGGGATTAAACCCTTCAGGAAAGACAACCCACGAAAAGATAGTAAATCAAAATAGTCCCTCAATAATTTTCATTAAATCAAATTACCCCTTAGAACGTATAATCATGAAATAATTTCATCCTTACTTTCTGCATGTCTGAGATGAAGCACCATTTGTTCTCTTTGTAGTCTCCTAGATCATTGTGAAGTATCTCAAGGAACCACTGTCAATTATCTTTATTTTCCACACTGACAACAGCATAAGTAATCACAAAGATGTGATTCTTAGCATCTTGTCCACATGCTATCAGAATTTGACCCCCATGCAATGTCTTTAGAAACACTCCATCCAGTTCTATTAAAGGTCTACAACCTGCCTTAAACCCCATCTTGCAGGCATCAAGACAGACATAGAATCGATCAAACAGGGGAGAGCTCTCGGACATGGTGATGACACCAACTTGTATTATGGATCCCGGGTTGCTAGTCAGTAGCTCATTAGCATAGTCCTACACTAATCCGTACTGTGCTATCTCATCACCTTCCACAACCTTTCTAGTAGCTTTCAAGACTCTAGTAATACATGTGCTATTCAAATACACATTACACTTTCTTACAAATCAGTCATAAATCTCTCGATGCTTAATAGTGGGATGTTTTCTAAGTTTAGGTACTAGTTTACTAAGAGTCCAGATTTGGGTGGCAGATCTATTCTTCCTCCTTCTTGGACAGATGTGACTATCAACTAGAGTTTTAATTTTTCAAGACCCGTCTTGTTTGTTACATGCACAATATACAACCCATGGACAATTTTCAGTCTTACAAATATCTCTAACTCTAACCTTATCGTTTTTTATGAATAAAATATTTCTACCCCACTGAATTGTGTAATCCCTAGTAGCTTGCATAAATTCAGCTTTTGACTTAAATATCATACTCACATCAAATTTCAATAGTCCAAACTTGATTTTCTCATTAAATTAAGAATATACAGTTGGTGATTCTTCATCAGAGTCCAACTATTTACCAGAATTTTCTGAATGTCATGAGTCAGCATCTGAGGCACCTTCAAGGTCTTCATCATCCTCATCTAAATCTGCCAAGAAAAAATTCAACACATAAGCTACCCTAAACATTTTCCAAATAAATCAATTAACCAATAACCCTAAGGAAGTAAACATACCAGAGTCAGAGCTTTGTTCATCTTCAGACCCCTCATAGCTAGAGTAATCAATTTCTATTTCTTTATCTCCTAATATGGTCTTAGGAGGTTTATGCTTCTCTCTGACCTCAGATTTAATGTCCTTTTCTTGCACCACTTTTTCTATTGTCAGTGTCACTATCACTGTCACTACTATACAGATTGTCTCCTAGAACTTTAGGAGACTTATACAGTTCATCTTCAGCACTCTCATATGAGTCATGAGAGTCACTGTCTTCTTCCTGGATGGGAGCTTTTTTCACAAGTCTTCCAAATCTGGTCAGTCTGCAACCACTGCTACCTTCTTTGTTCTTATTACCTTGTGAGTTCTTGGCTGTTTGAGATGGTGTATTAGATTGACGTGGAACTGTATTAGCCTGAGGGGTGGTCCTTTTGTCCTGAGGGTGGGGTTTGGTGGGCTATAAAGGAGTCTTTATGGGCTAAGATGTAGCCTGGATGGGCTTATGGGCTTGTTTAGTGGGCTAAGAATTGGGCTTTATAGTTGATTTCTTGGGTTGAGAATTGGGCTTCACAGTTAGTTTGTTGGGCTGAGAATTGGGATGTGAGGTTGGTTTAGTGGGCTGAGGGGTTGTTTGTTGGACTGAGGGTGACTTGTAGTGGGCATCTTAGCAGGTTCAGAATGACGCTTCTTAGCTTGGAAAGAGTTCTTCTACTTGCTACTTTCTACTTCTACATTGACTATATCCTCCTCCATGTTGTCTATTATACATGGCTGTGAAATACAGTTCTCAAGATAAACATTGATCACATGTTGATTTCTCCTACAATCCTAGCACATTGCAAGCAAATTTGCATCTGTGACTAAGCTTCTCAACCCAAATGAAAGGAGAACTCCAGGAGCTTTCCACCAACCGTTTCTAGCTTCATGTATCCTAACTCCTTATAGTAGCCCCTTACAAAGAACACATCAAGTGTGTCGTCATCAACACCTATCAAGACTTTCATATTGCCAGGTTCATATATCATGTCTCCATCAATCGACTTTTTAAATAATCTACCATGATGAAACACAAATATCATGGGAGGACCTTCCATTTACAATACCAGAGACAAAAATACCATTAACCAAACACACTTGCATCAGCTAGCTAGCTATTCCCAATCATAGGAAAACATTCCCTAAACCCGCAACAAACGAATAGAAACATCACTAAAATGAAACACCCCTAACTAAAAATATCACAAAGCCAGTAAAAGCAAAGCATTCTAATACACTCGTATCATATAAGAATAGTCATACATACTCTTAGTCACCCCAAACCCTACCTTGACTCAGAGGAACACATGAGTCATGCCACTAGAAAGACATCACGCAACAGAATAACTCAAAAAACATGAAAAAGATTTCATCCTTACCTCTAACCGTCGCGATGGCTTCCTCCACTATCAATGTTGCTCCAGGAGACGATCAACTCTGTATTCAGTACCGATATCTCTTCTGTTTTAATCATCTTCCAACACTAACAAAGGTTGATAGCGTGGTTTAAATGTTGGGTCAAAGGCTTAGGGCATAACTTGAGGGAGACGATACGTTTTGGAGCGAAACAGAGAGAGATAGTTGTTAATAGAGGGGGTGATGCTTTGCAACGTTTTGAATCTCTTCTAGACATTAAACGACGTCGCATCAAGACCTGGAGCCCATTGAATCAAAACTGCATCGTTTTGTTAGAATGCCACAGTGCCAATTAATGGAACACGTCACCGAACGTTAGCCACCTCAGCGCAGGAGATGACGGAAGGACGAACGTGATCATGTCCGTTATCTTTCGAAAACGATTTTGATCAACTTTATCTTTCGGAGACGATTTTGACTATTAACTCTTATATATTTAGATGTTTTTAAGTAGTAAGTTTAAAAAATTAGTTAATTGTACTAATCTGACAATATACAATTAGTTTTTTTTTTTTGAAAAAAAAATATATTTATAGTGTATGAAAATTAAATTATTATTGTTGTTATTGTTGTTCTTTAAATGAAGAACGTTCACATGTTGAAGTATCCTTTGAATTATTGAAGAGTTATGTCATAAGATGATAAGAATAAGATAGGTCAATAGGAGGGTGATGAGCCGCTAAGAGAGAATAAGATATTTGTAATAAGTATAGCCGTAAGGTATGATAAAATTGGTATAAAATAATTAATATTTTGTTGGAATATAATATATGTAATTAACAAAAAGAAAATAAATATCTAAAGTGATTAACGCTTTTGAAGGCAAAAGTTATTTATATATAGTAAACAACTAAACACGTAAAAGATTTTAGATATTTAATTTTATCATGTATAATAAATATGGGCATACAAATAAATTTTAAGCAATTTTTATACTATTCTTTAAAATGCTGGTCATTTTTCCCTAATGTTTTCCGATACTTATTTTAAGCGGATAAACGAGCTAATTATTTGACCAAGTTAAGTGGGTTAGTTTATAACAAGCTTTATTTATGTTTTTTCCCCTCCCATTGAGTATCCATCAGCCACAGCAGATTCCAAATTGTTCAAATGTCACACCAAGATGGTCATGCAAATAAAGCAACCAGTCTCAAACCAAAAACATTAATATTTGATTCTTTCATATCAATATTTTGTTGGGAAAAAAGTAGTGGTTTCATGTCACTTCTCTTGATTTAATTTTACTTTTTAAGACCAATGTTGCAATATCAACATGTGAACTCACAAGTCACTCACCAAAAAAATTGTGGACTCTCAAGTCACCAAGAACATTCTATTGCAGCAGCAGCTGGCATCTCTGCAATGAGTGCATGTCACAAACATAATTTTTTATTCGTTCTGTATATTAAAATTAGAATACCTTAAGAATATTCTTTAAGAATTTAGAATTAAATTATTTTTATAATATGTATTCTTTGCGTATAACTTTTAAAAATTAGCCTTTTTTTTAATTTTTAGAATTTTATAAAAAAATAAAATTCTATTTTTCATTTTCACTTCTTATTTTCTATTTTCTCTTCACAAAATTTAAAAATAAAAATACAAACCAAACACAAAATGTCTTTTAGATAACTGTTGCATTTTTTCCAGAAGAATCAAGAGAATACAAGATGAATCAAGACAAACACATTAGATGCGAACCAATCAACCAATGCATCATGTTATTATTGATCATAATGGGCTGAGAGACTTCACTGTGAAGCAATGGATTGGTGGCATGCATGTTTTTTGTCCTTCTCTTTTTTAATTCTTTTTGTCAAGGTTGACATTGTAATAGAATGGATACTATTTGTCTAGCATAGCATTTGAGAATAAGAATAGTTTCAAACTTTCAATTCATGAACAGAGACATAATTGATCATGAGGTGTTACAGTTAAGAATCAAGGCAAGGTATGAGATGCTAACAAATCATGTTTTTACTGATTATGGTGAATTCACTATGAAACAAAGAATACGTTAGCAGATTTTTTCATTTTACATTCACTGTTGCTCTTGTTTATGCTTTTTAATGCTATAGAATTGAAGCTATACTACATATTACATACATGTTTAAAACCTTATACCTCTGTTCATTCTTTTGCAATGTCTAAGATCACAATCGACCGTTTGCATCGCTGTATTGTATGTTCAGACCATCAGTTAGCTCCGAATGCTCTTGGAAATTCCGGCATTTTAGGCTTGAGTATGATGATATCCATTGAAAATTCAGCAATAAACACGGATAGCTGTGACTCATATGGTTGTATCCATAGGATAGCAGCCCAGCACCCGAAGAAATGTGGCGAATTCCTGTAGGGACATTTAACAATATTTGATATACGCTTAGGAACTCATGACAAAAATAGTTGGAAGATTTAATATTTGATATACAGGTGGTTGAAAAGAGGGAAAATTCAACAAAAAGTATAGAACAGAATGCTTGAGAAAGTGTGTGTGCATGTGCATTAGCATGTTAGATCCTACAGGAAAAAGAGAGAACAGAATCTTAGTCCAAAAGATCTAAACACTTGAACAGGATTTTGGCCATGGCTCTTTCAGAAGGAAGGTTTTATAAGGGACAAAAGCAAATAGAAGAATTAAGAGACAGATTTCAGATCATGAATAAGATGACAAAGAACAAACCTGCAGATGTCCTAAAGCGGTTTGTGCTCGGGGCTCAGTCATAGACGCCTCAAAATCAATGTAGAAAAGGTAGTCGAAATACCTAAATAAAAAAGTAACATGTTATCTCAATTTCTTGCATCAGGATAGGGAAATATGTAGTTTCAGAAATCTCTGAATGACTTTATCCTCGGCTAGAATAGGAAATGAAAAGGAAAAAAATCATAACTCACTTGGCACTCCCAGTGTTCGAATCATCAACAACTCTTAATGGCCGATTTCGTTGTGGGCGACTTTCAATCTGATTTTACAATAATACATATCATTGATCTTCATGTATTTATTAAGAATTGAGCCAGACTAAGAAAAAGAAGCTTCTTCTGTTATTATACCTTGGTTAAGTTTATATCTCTTAAGGCAAATACTGCCAACGCCTTAAACAGTACCCCAGGACCCTCGTCCAGTGTAAACACAATGCTTGTCTGGAATTTTCTAATGATGAGTCGATTCAAGAAAATCTTGTAACATGGTTAAGATACAACTTCATAGGTCAAAAGTTTACCTTAAATAGCTTATCAGATTTCGGAATTATTGGATCCCTGGCAAGCACGAGATAACGACTGATGATTTCACCATCGTCCTGCATAAGACATTGGAATTTTGAAAAAACACAAGCATTTTCATTTAAACCAACCTGACTTGGTAAGGAGTTTTACCTGAACTTTTTCTGCAAGCACATTAAGACCATAAATTTCTGCAGCTCGAATGCTTGCAATTGCACCGGCATCATATAGACCATCCAAAGCTACATGCTAATGTCATGCACACATTAAAAGGGGGAAAATTAAACAATTTTTTTTTTCTCTAATAATGCATTAGAAAACGTAGAAGTCACGAAAAATATGTTGTCAGATTACCTGAGCAGCACCAGCTGTATCGTCAACATTTTCTCTGGCAACACCTAGTTTAGTCAAGAAATTATCACTCAATTCAAGTGCCTGCATGATGAATCAATGACAATAAATATAAAAGGAATAAGTAATTAAGTATCGATGACACTGAATGCCTGAAACCGCACCCCACTAAAAGAAACATCTCTTTCTTTCTTGTATCGCATAGGATCAGATGCAAAAGCAATTCCATAAATGGAAAAAAGAATATAGCCAAACCTGGGAATGACTTAGAACTCGTTTCAAGTACTCTACTCTGACACCTGGCAAAGCTAAAAGTGAGAGATTAGTAGCCAACTGCACCTCAGCAACAATGTGCAGCCTATGACGAAGAAGTAAATCATAGTTTCGATGGATGCTTCCCCCGGATGAATTCTCTATTGGAACAACAACTTTGTCAGCAATCCACAATTCAACAGCCTGTCAAAATATTTTTATAGAAGTTAACTAGGTTATAAGAAAGATATTGATGGCCATAAGACAATAGTCCTTGCTTATACATGATAAAATACATGCGCGTGCACGAACACAAACACAAGGAATTCGGCTTTAGCTAAACTACTGCATAAAGAATATTACAGATTATTTCAAACCTTAAAGGCAGCTTCATAATCATGGCAAGGAACTGTTTCACAATTAGGATACACTTTGTGTGCAGCATCCTCGCTGTATGATCCAGGTATTCCCTAATTCAATAATCCAAGCAAATGATGAAACATGATCATCAAATCACAAAGTAGAAACAAACATACACATCATACCTTATATGATATTCGCACTTTAGCACTATCATCGGAAGCAGCCACAATATCGGATATGGACAAAGGCTCTACATTTAGAGACAAAATCAGTAGTTGTAAATTATGTGATCCAAAAGTATAACTCATAGGTCATGGCAAATTACATAACATGGGAATGCATATGGCAACATGACAAAATAAAATAAAACAACAGCACAGGATGAGTAACTTTCTAAACAGTTACAACTAGACAGATTCCAACGGCACAACTCCTGATACAAGTTGATCAAATGTTTTCTAACATATACATTCATTCTGAACAATGTTTTCCAGAATTCAGGAGAACAACAACAATGAGAAACATAAGACCGGTTGAATGAAATACCAACAATGACTTGGGAGTACTAACTGGTCTATCCCCTTCACCAACGCCACAACCAACCCTGCATATAATCGCCCTGCTTTGCTTTAACAACTAGCTTTAAAAAACAACATGGGGGGAAGTTAATCTTTTATTCCGCTCTATAGCTAGGAAATGTTAACAAACTCAATTAACAGTGTGAAATCAAACCAGAAAAGATAAATTACACAAAACAAGTCTTTATTCATTCAGCAATGCAGAGCAAGCAAGCACCAATGGAATAAAGAAATTAAATAATTCAATTATATGGATAATTATGCTCATAAACATTTAACAGGATCTGTTATCTTGAACAGACTGAAAATGGAAACAAACACTAAAGAAAATAAGAAAACTCACTTGGAAGAGAACCCAAATCCTTATGCAATCCCTGAGATACAACATCACCACCCAATTGATCATTATGAACAACATGCTGTACCATTATCCTAGCTGGCTTCCATGGATTCTCAACATGCAACACAGAAACCCCACCAAGGAGGAACCGCCATTTGGTTGTTGCTGCTCTCTTGTGATGATAATTCTCCAAACTTAATCCAAAATCACTGTTCTTCACCCTCAACAAGGTGTTACAACAACAAAGTTGGAAACTTGCAAGCCCTGATAGAGCAAGAGACGATGCCACAGCCATGGAGGGTCAATGGCTTCCTATGTTTTCTCTGCAGAGGGCGTTTGTGTGCGCTTTTGCTCTCTGAAACCGTTATAGGCTTGTAGCATGTGAAGTACAACTACCACAAAAGGGGACAAAATCTAGAGATAAAAATATTATTTTCTGTAAACCCAAAAATCAAAGACAAGATTTTTGGGCCAATGAATGAAGCAAAGGACTTAACTTCAGCTTGTGTTGGGATTTTTAAAAAAAACGGCGATTTTTGGAGCTTAATAAGTTCTCATCTTAATTTGGAGTGGAAGAAAAAAAACAACAAATCTCTTTGTTCTTCTTAAAAAATTTTCTAATTAAAATGTAAGTTTTGGTGTATTATCAATATAAAAAATGTTTTATACGAATATCTACTTCTAAGTCTATAAGTATATTAATAAAAATGTGTTCAAATAAGTAATAACCAAGTACTTTATAAATCTTAAAAGTAAAGAATATATGATCAATAAATAATAGTATAAGATTATTTTATGCT
>NW_026264851.1:794674-799837 GCF_000817695.3 Arachis duranensis
TTTCAATTTTGAATTATTATGTCTTTGAACAAAAGAGAAAAAAAATAGTAAAATTCAGACTTTACATGTGGTGAATGAATATCTTTCCGTATCAGTTATAGTAAAATTTCAGATACAGTTAATTTCATATAAAATTAATAATTGAGAGCTGTTAAATAATAATTTAGTCAAATTTGTCAAATTATTTAACGATTTTCAACTATCAACTTCACATAAAATTAATTATACATGAGTTTCAACCAATAATTATTAGTAGAAGGTTAATGGTTATAACCTTTGAATCAAAGTTTAACCATTTTTAGCTACTAAAATGCATAGCTCTTTATCAATATTAGAGTCCTTTCACCAGTTACTATGAAAGAGTTTTGTTTCTTCCCTCTTTTGTTGGTTTGAAGTGTTTTTTTATTTCTTTATTAGTCTATGTAAAAGAAATATAATCGAGTTTTTTTTTTTATGTATATTTGGGCTTATAATTGCTGTTGACCTGCAAATAGTTGGATGCACGAGTTAACAGAACAACAATGTGACATAAAACATAAGAAAATATAATGATCAAGCCCTTTAACTAATTGTTTAATGTTGAAGAGTTCTTTCTTATAAAAAAACAAATCTGGAAGAGTTCATTTTATTTTGGTAAATTAATAACGTTGAAGAGTATATTTTTTTACTTTAACAAATAAATATATAACTAAAGCATTAAAAATTTAAACTTTATATTTTTATATAAATTTTTTTAATTAATAACATTAGTATATAAGGACGAATCCAAGTGTTATCTTGTGAGAGGCAAGCGCTTTTATTAGGATTTAATTTTTTTTAGTAGTACATGATAATTATATTTATTTGTTTTTATTGTGTTATTAAATTTGATTCTATTATATTAAATTATCATGAAAATTATATATATTTTGTCCTAATATATTAAATTTTTTAGATCCGTCACAGTTACAGCATGTGCCCTTAAATTAGAAATAATTATACCTTTTTCATAATTCAGAAGTATGCATATTCTTAACTTTAATTTTATATGTATATAGTTTTGTGCCTCTATAAAATGTAAAATTGGCATGAGCTCAGATCTTGGTTGATATCTACAATGGATGGAATGAATAATTAATACAATGAATGAACACAACCACCAAAACTTTGTCTAACATGAAAGTGATAGCTATTGACCTCTCCCCAGGAAGGCTCACAAGTCCAAACAAACTTTTGTGATCTACAATGTGTTGGATATTCACAATTCATAATAAGGATTATTTCAAAAGTTAGGTGGGTAGGTGCCACCGCAAATATTTGTGAGTTGTGAGTTATGACCCGCCGGTAAAATATTTCAGCAAATTGCGGTTCTTCAAAGTTTTGGCTGGTCCATCACAATCCAAGTGTAAATTAAATTTCCATCGCTGTAATGTATACATATAATAATGTTTTTTGTTTTTGGTAGATTGCTATAATAATGGTTTGATAATTCAAAAGAAGAAATATATATACTTTTAAAATTAACAAAAAAAAAAAGAGTTGTCACTTGATAATTTCCTTTAATAATAATCCAATTATCACTTATGATAGATAGTTAATGTATTTATTGAAAATTCACCAAGGTTATCAAATTGAATTACATGTTTAATTATGTATCCGATTTCCATTTAAAAAATTATAATAAATATTCATTCATATTTATTTGTTCGAATGATAATAAGCAGTGACGAACCAGAAAATTTTAGAAATGGGGCAAAAATATATATATTAAAATAAATTTTGTTAAATATTATTAATTATATAAAAATATAAAAATTAAAAAGAGTTACCGAATATTTTCATTCTTAAAATACTATTCATTATATATAATTTATAAAAAAATATTTTTTTATTTCTAAAACTTAAACTTAAAATATTTTAATTAAATTATAGATACCTTATTATCCTAATTAATTTTTTATACATATTTAATAATAAAAGAATGAATTAATTGGCACATTAGCGCCTAATAATATACTAGTATTTATAATTTGAAATTAGAATTATATATAAATACTAGAAAAATTAAATCTATATATGAGAAGTATGTTTATATAAAATAATAGAAACATAGTTCACAAATTTTTCTTTTTTTTAAATAATTAATTTTGTTATATATTTTTAATTTAATTTTGATATAATGTTAGATGAAAGATTTTATGATTATTATTTTTAAAAATAAAAAATATATTCTAAATTAGTAAATTAATAAATTTATTTTAAAATTTTATATGCAATATAGGTATATATAATAGAACAAATGATAAAAAATAAGTAATAAGAATGAATAAATTGAGAATAAAATAAAATATATAAAGTCACGAAGAAAATAAAATATTAAATTAATACCTAAACTATAATTATTGTTTGAATTAAAATTTGCAATTGAAAATATTAAAAAGAAAAATAATAAAATTAGAAAATATATAGAGTCATGGAGAGTTATATAAAAAAAATAAAAAATTTAAAATTTATTTTTTGATGAAGAGAAGATCACTACTAGACAAGGAATAAAAGAGAAGGTTGAAAATATAAAAATAAGAGAGTTTAAGGGAATAAAAGAGTGACGACACAAGAATTAAATTTAATTAGGTTAAATAATATTTAAAATAATAAAAAAATAAAAAAAGTAAATTTAGAACTTAGCTAATTGAATTTAATTTATTTATAGTGGAATTATTTAAAAAATTTAAAGTAAAAACACATTATATATAATTATATTAAAAAAAATTAAAAACACCATAAAAACAAGTGCCCCTTATTGATGTTACTGGGTCCGTCCTGATACTATGTTTTTTTATAATTCAAAAATTTTTAACCAGTCTTCAATAATTCAAATAATTATTAGTCTAAAATATAAATAGCTCTTGTAAACGATGATTTGCTGATGTAGCATATCTGTTTAGAATTGTAGACTAATTAATTGAATGATTGAAGATAATTTAAAAAATTTTAAATTATAAAAAATACTTTATTTTTTAAATAAATAGGTAGTGATCAACAAAGCTATTTACTCAAAAAAATTATACATGACAAGTCAACGTACTGAAATTGACTACCAGTAAGATGCCTTGTCCTTTTTATTTTGAAGTTATAGATGACTTGTCCATTTTGAATAAAGTGATACCTTGTAAGAACTTGAGTAGTAAATAGTAATTAACCAAAGTTGATTTAAGGCTAGGAAGAAGAGTGGGACAACTCCCTAGTCCCTACACATGCCTATAAACCACGGCACAAAACAAATATAAATTAAATTAAATGAGGGTCCATAGAAGAATCATGAGGGCATCTCATACCTAAACCCTAATTAAAATTATTGTTAATAAGATACATTATAATACTTTTGAGAATAAACTTTATTTGGTACAGCAAAATATTACATTTATAGCTAGCATATAACTATATATATATATTTTAAATAATATTATGAAATTATTAAAAGTCATTGGCCTATTCTGTGATGTGGTCCACAATGGTGGGTGCAATTCATAACAACTTAATTAATATGTACATATTTGTACCGGAAGGCATGGAAACCCGTCTCTTTCAATCCCCTTATATTTCATGAAAAAACGAAATCGAAGTGAGTACTTTTATCAATGAATTGAGTGTATATATGTGACGTATAATAATTAATTCATTTAAGTTTCACACTAATAATAATATAAATACAAAGTCTTAAAGGATCTATTTAAATCAGAGTGGCCTCCTTCTCATAATACTAATATTTTTTACTATATTTCTATAAAATAAGCACTTTTAGAACTAAAAATTCAAATATAAAATAACTTATTTATAAGCTATTTTTAATATAGTAATTTATTATTTAAATTATTTTTTCAAAAAAAATTTAATTAAACTATTTATTCAAACTGAGTATAAGTCTCTAGTCACCAAAAAAAAGAAAAACTGAGTATAAGTCTCTATGCATGTATTAAAATTCCAATAAGCACCCTCTTACCTCTTAATCCATTCGAGGCAATATATTTTTGTAGAATGGAAAATTTTGATCCACGAGTACGTGGATGGCAAGTCACTATAGAATCTTGAAATTAAGGTGTAGTAGTTTGAATATGTATATACACTTGGCAAATATTTTAAGAGTATTTTTCGAAATTGAGGTTAAGAAAACAAATAGTTTTAAGAGTATTTTATTATATGTTGATGGAAATGGAAGATGGAAAGTGATTAATCAGTCAAACAGTGTAGACCTAAAATATAGCATATACTACTGGCTTGGTTGTTGAATTATTATTACTATTTGCTTCCCCCACAGGCTGCAAAATGCTATGTTAGTTCCACATCATAATGAAAAGTAGAAAGTTCCATAGATCTCAGAAAATTAAGGAGAAAAGGGTGCATCATCCACCATAATTGGTTCTATACTCTTCTATCTTCATCAATTAGTCTTTCTTCTTTGCTTTCTTTGGAAGATTATTCAAAGAAGGTGCATGTATGAAAGATAGATCCCTCTCTCTCTATATATATGGATTGGAGGTGGTGATGGTGAAGTGCTATGAATATTTGTTGTATGAAGCTAACAAAACTGAGGTATTGGCGCGCCTCAATTTGAATACATGGTTACTAGGTAATCCGTAACCATGTAATTTGATTGAGCCGCGTCAATATCTTATTTTTGCACTTCTTTATTACCATCTCCACATACACACCCCCAATATCATCAAAGTTATGGTATGTTAGTCTTTTTTTTTTCTTTCTATTCCTTCTTGTTTCTCTCTCTTCTTGATAGATATTCATATATACAATCCTCTTTACTTTATGTAATTTTAGAATCTGTAGGAAAAGGGAAAAATAAAATCAAAGTTTCCAGCATAGTGTGGATTGTAGCTAGCTGCAGATGAAGCATCACCATGAAAGGGCAACATACATGGGGTATATAAGGTAATAATTACACATAAATTAAATCATATTTTCATATCATCATGTAGCCATATAGTATACCATATACCAAAATCTTAGTTAGTTAGTTAATTATATATAAGTTTACTGATCTGATTAGTCAAAATAAAGCAAAATTCGAGTTTAATTAGTGGGATTAATTGGAATTAAAAGGGAATAAATTAAGCAGAACATACAGCATATATATAAAGGTTTGAAGCTAAGGTAGAATTCATCATTTAAGTA
>NW_026264851.1:800163-816385 GCF_000817695.3 Arachis duranensis
ACTTAATTTGAATTACACGGATATTTATTGATGATTTTGTTTGATGTCATATATATTATTGATTTCCAAAACTTCAATGACTGAACTAATTAGTGTAACTTTTATATGATAAGGAACGTAAATATAATTTCATAGATATTGTTGCATGTATACACCATTGTGTGTATATATATATACATGAACAAGTAGGTAAGTAGATATAAATTAAAATTGGCCTATTAGGTCGGCCACTTTAGTTTGCACTAACCGTTATTATATTATATACTATCCAATATACCAAATATCAGAAAAAAAAAATCCTATAAATCCTATATAGCTAGGTAAAAGATAAAGAGTGATTGATTCTATGTATCAAGCTAAGGTACTCTCTTATATAACTTTATAAACATTTTAATTCACAAAGGTATTAATACTAAAAATAACTATAATATTATTTATGAAACTATATAGTATAGTATATACCGTTTTAATTAAATTGCTCTTATGCTGTAATAATATAGAATTGCCAATTTGTCATTCTAATACGAACAATAATATTACATAATCAGTAAATATTATTATCATTTTAATCAGTACTTAATTGATAATAATTTATACTCATGTTTATAAAAATTTATATATAAAAAATATATAATTTATATTTATATTTATCAAAATTTATATACATAAATTAATAAAATTTATTTATTAAATATAATTTAATATTTATACTAGTCAAATAATCATAAAAATTACTAAAAATTACTGATGTAAAAAATTTCTAATAATATTGGTACTACAACAATTGTGAGTGAGGACTGTAATTTAGAACAATGAACTATACATGTATGAATCATAAATGTTATGTAACTTTTTTCCATGGGGTTGGAGTATTAGTACCAGTGAGAAGTAGCTACTGTAAAGAGTTAAGTGAGGGAATTGAAGAATGAATGAATGATGAGAATATGATAAAGACTGATTTGCAGGGAGGGGACATGGTAGAGTTAATGAAGGAGGAATCCTTCATTTTCTTGAGATGCTGGCTATTAATTCCTTCAAAGTTGAAGGTGCAAACTCAAAATGTGGGGCCTCTTTACTCTTTGCCTTTATGTAATTTTTGCTTTGCATTCATTTCTATTCCATCAGTTTCATGCATGTAGCCAAGTAGCACCAAACTAAGCCATGATTAGGCCCTATCATCTTTTTCTCCATTGTGTATGTATATGTATAGCAACCTGTGTGTATTAGTGGTAAATAATTTAGATCTGAATATTACATTTGATGGTCAAAATAATACTGTGATTTTAGGTCATTATTTTGATATTGTTTAGTAAAAATACTATGTATACTTTAACCATTATATTATATTTGTATGTAGATACATATATATTATTTAACTACTTATTTTTAATATATATTTTATACCATTGACCATGATTAATTTAGTCATTAATTTTTTGTGGTCACGATTTATACAGTTGATTTTTTAAATTATACGATTATATGGCTCTTAAGTTTGGTCTTTTTATTGTCATCATTGATCACTTCCTAGTTAATTAGAAGAGTGATTTTATGTACCATAATAATTAGTGGTGTGTAAATCTGTTATATAACTATACTACTTAAATAATAACTCTAACAGAAATAGATCTCCTGATCATTATTACTTATTAGTAGTGTGTCAGATTTAAATGGAATAAACTTTTTTTTATCTTTAATATATATTTTATATTTTAATGTGTATTTTATATAAATAATTTTTTTATGTATATGAGGATTATTTTCAGTTTCATGGTATAATTTTTTTTATTATTAAAAATCTTGAGAATCAACAATTTTTAACAATTTCAGCCAATATTTTATCAATAAAAATATTAAATTCTCTTCAATAAATAAATTTATTGATTCTAAATTCGAATAAATATAAATACAAATTATATTAATTCTTACGTGTAAAATTTAGTAAATATAGCTATAAATTATATATTTTATAACTAAAAACTATTGCTAATTAAATTCTGATCCAAAATGAAGTAATGAACATGTAACATTACTGTTTTTCAATTTAATTTTTTGGGCAAGGATGGAGTTATATATATGGTGAGACAATTAAGCTAGCTGTACTGACAAGATAGATGATGATCGTGGACATAAATCAAAGTATCAAACCATGATGACTTCTTTTGTGTTAGTGACTTGTTCTAAGGGGACCATGATAGGATAATCTTTTAATAATAAAGAATTTGATTAGGTGACTAGTTTTGTTTAAGACGTCACGTTGATTCATTTATTATAGTCATTAGATTGAAGTTTAATGAGATTTACATTTTATCTAACTATGGCTAGTAATAATGGGTTTATTAGTTAGTTTAGTATTTTATTTGATTAAATATGTACAATAAAAGTAATAAATGAGGTTATTAAAATGATAAATAGAATATTTTGTTTTCTTAATAAATAATTCTAGAAATAATATATATTATATTCGATAGTAAATAATAGATATAAGAGTATTTATTCATTTTAACGCCTAAAAAATTTTGAATTAGATATTTTAGTCCCAAACTTAAATTAATTACACAATTAGTCTCTAATAATTAACTCCTTCAGTTATTTAGGTAGGAAAAAATGGTCTCTGATAATTCTAACAGAAGATAAAATGGTCCTTGACCCCTTCTATTCAAAAACGATACTATTTTCCCTAAATTTTTTTTTATCATATCTTGCATAACTCAAACAGTCTAACAGTGCAACTTCAAGCTACACAATGTATACACTGCAAGAAGAAAAATCTTCAACTTGTTCTCAACCAATTCATACTAAGAAAAATAATGACGATTATGTCTTTCAAGTACTTGTCCTTTTCAATGAATCTCATGAATTTAGACAGCAAGTTTGATTTGTTAAGACCCGTCATCGTTGCCATCTCCCTCCTTCTCTATTCTATCATCTCCATGACCACATTATCCACCACTCTGATCGCTTCCTTTAGCTTCTTCTCTGAACTAATGTTCAGTAATAACTTCAATTTTCATATGAGCAGTGACATTGCTCGCTGTATTGATAGTAGCTTGGATGTGAGGTCGAAGCTCTCTGTTAGCTTGGACTCCAGGAAAGAAGGAATGAAGCACTTAGGGTCTATTCCAAATGAGAATTTACACATAATGTCGAAGGAAAATCTTTTCATAATGTCCTAATGTCCAATAATCTATATTACTTGCCAGAGAATGGAGAAAGGCGTGCCCTTGGAGTAGTTGTGGAACGTAGTCTTGAGGATATGGTAGATGTTGTCGGGATCGGAGGTGATGCTGTTATCGAGGACGTAGAGATGGATATTTCTAGTGGCTAAAGTGCGGAGGAGGTGGGTGTACTAGCTAGTTACAGAGATTTGGAAAGTGTGTGGTCCATAACATATTGAGGTAGGTGCGACAGACATGGCAGTTACATCATGACTTGATTTTGGAGGAATTAAGTACGATTTTGGTCCCTAAGGTATAGGCCAACAATTTTTCCATCCCCAACCTTTTTTTGTATATAAAATCGTCTTTAAAGTTTTAAATCAAGTTTTAAAACCGTATTTTTTACTTAAATCTTAAAATTTTAGACCAATAAATTACTCATAACAAAAAAAATATAAAAAAAATAAATAAGAGAATGAGAGTATTTCTGCTCCTGCGAAGGAGGAAGAACAAGGGAGAAGGGAATAAAAAGAAGAAGAAGCTGTTCACGATTCACCTTTATCTCCGCTTCCGCTGCCAAAAATTTAAAACCAAGTTAAACCTTAGGGACGATTTTAAAACCAAGTTAAATTTTAGCAACCATTTTGTATGCAAAAAGGGTTGGGGACGAAACAAATTTTTGACCTCTATCTTAGGGACCAAAATCGTACTTAATCCATATTGGAGATAAAGAGGAGGAAAGAAGAGATGGTGAAGAAGACTATAAAAATAAAGAAGGAGAATATAAATGTTAGAGTTATACAAGATACGATGAAAATTGGAGAAGAATGACATTGTTTTTGAACAGAGGGGGCATAAATCATTTTATCCTTCGTTAGAATTGTCAGAAACTATTTTGCTTTTGTTAGAGTTGACAGAACAAAAAATTCAAATAACTGATAGAATTAATTGCTAAGAATTAATCGAATAATTAATTTTAGTTAAAGATTAAAATTTAATCCAAAATTTTGTGAGAACTAAAATAAATAAATATTTCAGATATAATAAATAACAAATGACAGGTGAACTAACATAATATAATTTTATATGAAATGTATGCGTCTAACAAATATTTGGTCCTATTTAACAAGCTAAAATGAAAATAAAAATACTTGGCACTTAGCTTATTGTAACTATCAATGCATGCATTCATGCATTGACGCCGTGTGACGTGAGAAAAGCATCACATATACATCACATAATTTTTTTTCCAATAACATTTTGTTGAAGGAATCCAACTTTGTTGGTTTCCCGTACCGATCATTGTTATTTATATATTATTTCAGTACATAAATTATTTTCATATTAATTAATTTCCTTTTCATTATTTTTGTTGTGGGTCAATTAAGATTTGGAGCACCTAAACATTTGGTTTGGTATATGTGGTGCGACAAGTTGATTATTTGATAATAATCCTGCTTTTCTTCTGACCTTTGTCATGACTCCAAACAAATCAAAATCACTAGCCCCACAAAACAGATACGTTTGGATTTCAACAAAATCATGTTCATCTACCTTATCGGATTTAAGGTCGTCTATGAATTTTGTAACAAAAAAAAAATGTTAAACAGTTATCAAAATTTATTATTTTTAACTATCAATCTAATTTATTTAGTTTAGTAATTTAACAATATATTTTAACACATATTTTTAAATATTATTAATTAATTAATAATAAAAAATAAATTTTAATAATCTTTTAGTATTTTTTATTCTTAAAACTTATCCCATATAATTTATATCTTATAGTAAAATTGTTGGTATTCTAATAATTTTTAGTAAGATTTAAAATTAAAAATTATAGAATTATATCATTGACAAATAATAACATCGAAAGCATTTCAAGCGTTCTAGACTTTTAGTATTTTATGTGTTTCAACTTTCAATGATATATATAAAGTAACATTTCTAAAAGTATATATAATTGAAATCAATAGCTAAATCAACTGAAACATCTAAAATACTGACATACTAAAAATATTTTCAAAAACATTTCTCACATTTCTTATAACGTAATTTAGCCAACAGAAGATTCAACTAGTCAACCTTTTCATATATATCATCAGTTAGTTGGATTTGATTCCTACATATTGTTTTTGTTGGTGGATACTTTTATAAGTTGTAACTAAGGTGCTAAATATAAAATTCGCAAAACCAATAACATCAAATTATCACCGATATCATGTAAAATCTAAAAGCATACAAAGTTATCATCAACAAAATAAATGTCTCACAGAAGGCTCATTTTTTTTTTCTTTTGTTACGTTATTTTTGTTTTGGTCCCTTGGATTT
The DNA here is from genome assembly GCF_000817695.3 of Arachis duranensis. NCBI lineage: Eukaryota > Viridiplantae > Streptophyta > Magnoliopsida > Fabales > Fabaceae > Arachis > Arachis duranensis. The sequence goes on from NW_026264851.1 coordinate 805,653, forward strand.
ACTCTTTAATTAGTTAAACTATTTTTGTGGGGATCACTATTCTATTTATGTTTTAAATATAGATACTAATCTATGTTTCTTTGAAGAAAAAATTGGAAGACACAGATTTTTTTTAACAAAAATATTATTTGTATACTAAAATTAGTTACTAAAATCAGTCATCAATATATTCATGTATAAATATATGTGTAGTTTAATTTATTTAATTTTTAATGTGTATTTATATTTTAGCATGTATTTTATACTGATAACTAATTTTAGTAGCTGATTTTAGTATGGTTTAATTACTCTGTTGGTCCCTATAGTTTTGCAAAATTTTCAATTAGGTCCATATATTTTTTCTCCTTTTAATTGAACCCTTGCACCAAAATTTTTTTTTAATTGGGTCTCTACACTTTTTTTTCCTTTTATTTAGGTTCCTATACTAATTCTTTTTTTTTAGTTGGGTCCCTATAAAATTAAGCCAATTACTATTAAGAAGGACTTAATTGAAAAAAAAATTTAGTGTAAAAACTCAATTAAAAAAAAGTATAAAGACCTAATTAAAATTTTCATAAAACTATAAAGATCAACAGAATAATTAAACCTTTTAGTATACACTTGGCATAACCTTTTTTAATACATTGATTTGTTGTTAGATAGCTCTTATTATACTCAAGTGGTTAAGCACATTCGCTGTAGTTGAGGCTTTAGTTCAAGTGGTAAATTATTATGTGACTCTTACATCCAAATTTGAAATTTGGCAAAGACCAATTAATGGATAGAAATCCTTAAGTGTTGGATGCGTAAATATACAATATGGATAAATTTGTAATATAATGTCTAAATTAAAATTTGGGACTATCTAAATTAAAAAATACACTCGTTAGGACCAATGATTTTAGTCCAATCCAATCATAAATGTTGCCTAAAAACAATCCTAAGAGTTAATCATATAATTAAGAAAAAAGGGCTTTATTAATATTTATGTACTCTAATGTATTATAACTAAAAATAATTATAATCATCATGATATGTTTATTCATGACAGGTTGATCATAGACGTACGCCCCTAACACATATATCTAATTGTTACTTAACAGAATCGTTTAGCTGCAGTTTGTTAGTTAGTTTCAAGTAGTTAGTATAATTTAGTAAGTGATAGAGTTAATTAGAGCTAATTGAGATATTTATTAGAGTAGATTATTAGGTATAGTGATTGCATAATTAGCTAGATGTACACATATGTATATAAAACAAATAAGTCTACAATAAATAATGAGTTTTGTCATTTACTGATTTAGCTTTAATCTCTCAAATTTTTCTTTTCTAATCTCTCAATTTCACACTCTCAAACTATTCTTATAACACCTTCAACATGGTGCGGTGAGTGTGGATCCTAAGAGAATAGTGTGTATGACGAACAGAGGATTGAGGAAAGTGAAAAGATGAATCTTTACTCCTATTCACAATTCAAGGATCGCAGAGCTCTGATCTTGCAAATCAAACAAGATTAGATAGCAATAGCGAAACTGTACAACAACATATCTTCTGGTATTGATTTGCATGCATTGAGTAACGTGCTGAATCAAATTGCTTCGATCCAAGCACAAATCACACGAAATAGTCTCAGTTCGAATCAAGATTTGTCAAGTCCCTATTACCTACATCCATAAAAAAGTACAGGTATTCCTCTCACTTCAGAAGTTCTAGACGGAAAGAACTACAGTTCTTGGAGTAGATCTATGTTGTTAGCGTTAAGTGCAAAGAATAAATTGAAGTTTATCAATTGGTGATATGCGGAACAGCATAACAAGTGATATGTGGAATGAATTAAAGCGGCAGTACTACCATGGTGATAGATTTCGAGTGGCCGAGCTCTATGAGGAGTTATATGCAATCAAACAAGGAGATATGGACGTCATAACATATTACACCAAAGATGAAGTCAATTTGGGAAGACATTGAGAGGTTTAGATCGATTCCGTCATGTGAGTGTGGAACGAGATGCTTGTGCTCCTTGAGAATCATCAGGCAGTATAAGGTGGAGGATCAGGTAACCCAATTTCTAAGTGGATTAAATGACCAATACTCAGGTGTAAGGCCCCAAATCATGTTAATGGATCCACTTCCTGATATTAACAACGTGTTTTTACTGCTCACACAGCAAGAAAGGTAGAATTACAGCCTTGAACCTATCTTAGACCCAAAGTTGCTCTTATACTCTGCTTTTAACTCAAACACTACAGACTATAGTCAAGGTAAAGAGAGAAGTAGAGGTAGAGGAGGTAGGTATCAAGCTGGTACAAGGGGAGGTAGAAGATGCAAACTACATTGCTCATATTGTGGGAAGTTGGGGCACACTGTTGAAGCATGCTATAAGAAGCATGGCCTTCCACCACACTTAAGACAAAAGTATAGTGGAGAAGTTGCTGTAAATGCCATGGCCACAGCAGACACTGAGGTAGAAAATAAAAAACTCAGTTCACAGTTGGGAGAGACTGAGAATGTCAATTTTGAATTTACTACAGGACAAAAGGAGGCTTTACTAGCTTTACTACACAAGTAGATGGTAAAGAATATCCATAGTGCAAACCAAATTGTGACATTACCATAGTCATAACCTCATCAAAGTAATTTGATACACATATTACATTTTAAAACCAATGTGACATATTTTAGGATTTCAGACAGAAAGTGCACTTCTTGGGTAATTGACATTGGGGTTACAGACCATGTGTCATACGCCCTTGAAGATTTTAAAACCTATCATCAAATAGATCCAAATCTTGTAAAATTGCCAAACGATTCTTACATCACAAGCAATACAATTGGAACTATTATTTTCTCTGAAAAATTGCATCTTGTTAATGCATTGTATATACTATCCTTCAATTTCAAGCTTATTTCAGTTTTGAAATTCACTGCATCCCCGCATTGCACTATGAAATTTTCTGAAAAATTGTGTGATTCAGGACTACAGCTCCAAGAGGATGATTGGCAAAGCTGAGGTTGCTTCAGGTCTTTATACACTGAATACAGATTGGTTAAACCTCACACAATCATGCATCATGAATGTTCAAAAGTCATCCGACAATAACATCTGGCATCTTAGATTAGGATACCCATTCTTACATAGCATGACACAATAAAAAAGAACTACAATTTCATTACTTGTAATAATGTTGATGTACCTTGTAATGCTTGTCATTTAGTAAATCAAAGAAAACTCCCCTTTCTAGCAAGTAATAAAATTTCAGAACATTGTTTTGAACTAATTCATGTTGATATATGGGGTCCTCTTTCAACTCTTTCAATTGAAGGTCACAAATATTTTTTGACTACTCTCGATGATAAATCAAGGTATATTTGGGTTTACTTCATGAAAGTCAAATAAGAGTCTTCATATTTGTTACAATCTTTTGTCAATTTGGCTAAAACTCAATTTGGTGAAACTATTAAAGCAATTCGCATTAACAATGGGCCAGAATTTATCATGTCTACATTCTATGCTTCAAATGGCATCATTCATCAAAAGACATGTGTTGAAACCCATCAACAAAATGGAATTGTTGAGAGAAAACATCAACACATCCTTGCAGTAACTAGAGCTCTAATTTTTCAATCGAACTTGCCACATTGTTACTGGAATTATGCAACAAAACATGTAATTCACCTAATAAATGCCATTACCTCTACATTCTTAGATAATAAAACACCTAATCAAGTTTTGTATCAAACCTTACCTTCAATTTCAAATTTAAAAGTGTTTGGATATTTGGAATATGCCAACGCTATCTCTGCTAGTAGAAAGAAACTAGATTCCAATGCAAGGAGGTGTGCCTTCTTGGGGTTCATGGAAGCTACCAAAGGATTCGTGCTTCTAGACATGGTTTCAAATCAAATGTTTCTTTCAAGAGATGTAAAATTTTGTGAAAGTTTATTTCTTTTTCACACCTCATGCACACAATAACATTTCTAAAAAATTACAAGTGATCAAACAACATTTGCATTACATACCCTATTCACTTATCATTTAGAGAGCCCTCCGACATAATTTACTTTTCTCCTAAATGCACGAGATAGCATCATGCATTCACACACTCCCAACAGCACAACACACCCGTACACACCAGCTACACCTGCTGCCTCTACTTCAAACACTCCATCTCACACACACTATGGCTAAATCCACTTTAGCTAGCTCTAACACCACTAGCCATGCATCAGCATCTTATTTAGATAAGTAGGCTTCACATATCATTCCTCTTAGAAGATCCACCAGAGAAAGGAAACAACCATCATACTTATCAGATTTTTAGTGTATGAACATCTCTGCAACTTCACTCAAACAATATCCCATCTCACAGTTTTTGTCCTACCATGCACTTTCACCATCACATAAGGCATTCTCTTTGGCCATCTCCACCAACAAAGAACCCAAGCACTATGAGGAAGCTATATCTGATGCGAACTAGAGGAAAGCTATTGAAGAAGAATTAAATGCACTGTAGCATCTCCAAACTTGACAATTTACAACTTTTCCACCACACAAGAAAGCTATTGGTTGTAAGTGGATCTTCAAACTTAAATATAATCCAGATGACACCATTGATAGGTACAAAAGCTAGGTTAGTGGCAAAAGAATTCACACAAGTCCCGGGCATTGATTATCTAAACACTTTCAGTCCAGTCTTGAAGCTCAGTACTCTACGAGTTGTCCTTGCTCTAGTTGCTGCAAAAAGGTTGGTTTTTGAAGCAAACTGATGTTAATACAGCCTTCTTACATGGTAATTTGGAGGAAGAAATTTATATGCAAGTTCTCCAAGGCCTGAATGCAACTCCAAAGTTTTTTTTGCAAGTTAAACAAGTTCCTATATGGACTCAAACAAGCCAGCTGACAGTGGAACAACAAGCTCAAGTCTGTTCTCCTTGAGCATGGTTACTTGCAGTCAAAACATGGTCATAGGCTATTCACCAAATCATAAAAGACTGGATTCATTGCTCTACTTGTCTATGTGGATGATGTTGTACTTGCTGAAAATGATTTAAGTGAAATTGAATCAATTAAAGTCCTGCTGGATGCACGGTTCCGAATCAAGGACATTGGTGATCTGAAATTCTTCCTTGGAATGGAGGTGGCGAGAAGCAGAAATGGTATTGCACTCTATCAAAGAAAGCATGCGCTAGACTTTCTGAGAGATTCTGGGCTTAGTGATTGCAAGCCTTGCACCACACCTATGGATTATTGACCAAAGATGAGGGGAAATTCCTCGATGACAACACTGAATACAAGAAACTTATTGGCAAGCTATTGTATTTAGCTAATACAAGGACTGATATTAGCTATGCAATTAGAAAATTGAGTCAATTTTTAGTGAAACTAACCACACTACATCTTAAGACATCACATAGAGTATTGAAGTATATCAAAATGGCACCAACAACAGGCTTCTTTTTCCCTGCACAATCAGACTTGTTGGTAACGGGATTCAGTGACTTAGATTGGGTAGTGTGCTCAGACTCGAGAAGGTCAACATTTGCCTACTGATGCAGAATTTATAACCCACAAACTAACCGGCAAGTGCACCGAGTCGTACTAAGTAATACCTCAAGTGAGTGAGGGTCGATCCCACGAGGATTGATGGATCAAGCAACAATGATTGAGTGATTGGCTTAGTCAGACAAACAGAAAATGGTGTTTGAGAGTTCAATAGCATTAACAATAAATTCAGACTATCAGAAAGCAAGCAGTAAATAAATTGTGAATAATATATGGAGAAACAGTTAAGGCTTTAGAGTTATCTATTTTTCTGATTGACTTTTCTTACTAACTATTTTAATCATGTAAGATTTAATTCATGGCAAACTACATGTGACTAAACCCTAATTCTTTAGACCTTTTTAGTCTCCTCTAAAATTCATCAACCGCCAATTTCTTGGTCACTTAATTCCAATTAGAGGATGAAGCTTAATTCTAGTTTATATGCGACAAAAATCCTAATTACCCAAATATAAGAGGATTATATGTCACATATCTCGTTAAGTCCAGATAATTAGAATTTTAGGAGAATGTGTTTTCAAGTTGTTGTTCAAGTAAAGCGCTTTTCCAAGTTATACAAGAACTCAATTAGAACAAGGGTCATACTTCTTTTCCACCCAAATTCATAAGATAAAGAACGAAAACAATTCTTGAATTATAAATCAGTACATGAATTAAAATAGAAAAATAATAGCATCAATCCATACAATAGACAGAGCTCCTAACCTTAACAGTGGAGGTTTAGTTGCTCATGGTTCAGAGAAAAAAAACTAGGATTCTGAAAAACTGTAAATTGCGGAATGAATGAGGTAGAAGAGAAGAGAGATCCCGAAGAGTTGATTCTTTTTTCTTTTATATCTAATCCTAATTAATGTAAAATATATTTCCTAAACTGAAATAATATCTTTTTCTATTTTAAAATAAAATACAAATTCAATCCAAATTAATTTAGCTTCATGCGTAGCTTTCTGAGTGCTTAGGGGACCATTATGGGTATTTGGATCCACGCTGAACTTGGAAATTCTCAAGTTCAGCGTGGAGTGATGCGTGATTCCTCCTTTGTGCTTTTGATCCCACGCTGAACATGGAGTTCCTCAAGTTCAACGTGGGATTGTACGTGTGAAATGCAAGAGAAGGGTATACTATTATATATCGTTGGAAAGCCCTGGAAATTAGCTTTCTAATGTCGCTAGAATCACATCAATTAAACATTTATAGCTCAAGTTATTTCTATTTGAGTGCAAGAAGGTCGGGGTTGACAGCATCATTCACTTTCTTTCTTTTCTGCTACAAAACTCTCTCAAATCCATCCAAATGCTACCTAAAATAAACAGAAATTGCAAACAACTCAAAGTAGCATTCATAGTGGCTAAAGGTAATTAAATCTTGATCAAACTCAACAATTTGAATGCAAATTCACTAGGAAAAAATAGAGAAGATGCTCACGCATCACCTACTATTTTTATATTGGAAGCTCCATTGTCTCTTGAAAAAGTAAAAAGCAGACTACTGTTGCCTCTTCCTCATCCGAGACTGAGTATCGGGCTCTAGCATCAGCAACTCGAGAGGCAATTCGGATGAAGAAAAAACTCAGAGACTTGGGAATGGAGTTGCAGAAACCAATAAACTTGTACTGTGATAGTCAGGCAGCCATCTACATTGCATCCAACCTGGTGTTCCATGAAAGAACTAAACATATAGAAGTTGACTGCCATGTTGTCAGGGACAAGATACTGAAAAAATTAATCAACCTTCTACCTATCTCAACTCACGAACAAGTTGCCAACTTACTGATTAAAACACTCGTTCCCAATATATTTTTCAATTTGTTTGGAAAGTTAGGATTGCAAAACATTTGCACCCCTAACTTGAGGGAAGGAGTTATTTAATAGAATCATTAGCTGTAGTTTGTTAGTTAGTTTTAAGTAGTTATCATAATTCATCAAGTAGTAGAGTTAGTTAGAATTAATTGAGATATTTATTTTAGTAGGTTATCAGGTACAATAGCTGCATAATTAGTTAGGTGTATGTAGACATGTGTATACAAGGTAAATAAGTCTACGGTGAATGATGAATTTTGCCATTTATTGATTTAGCTTTTATCTCTCAAATTTCTTTTTTTTCTTTTTTTGATCTTCCAATTTCATACACTCTCAAACTACTCTTGCGACACCTTCAACACTAATCTAAATATAGAAATTTACATGTAAAGAACAAAAAACACACACAAAGGTAGTGGATATATGTGTATTATTTTCCTTTATCAACTTAGAGTAATAAACATTATTATAGTACATTTTTTTAAATTTAAATAGTTGATTTTGGAGTAAAATTTGCTCTAAATTTACTTTGCTAGATAAACTTTTGTTGGTTTCACAAGACTCTTACTCTTGAATCGAAGAGTTGAATAACAAGATTACTTTTTTTTTTTTTGTCTAAGAAGAAAACTAAAAGTTCATACTCCCTTTGTATCAACTCATGCATGTTTCAAATGATGACCATGAATATGTGAATAAGCTATGCCAACTTGAGTTAAAAAGTTTCATACTCTTAGTTAAAGTCATATGTAATTTTCTAACTTCTTGTTTTAGGAGTTCTTAATTATGTTTATTATTGTATACGCCTATTAATTTGACATTTTTGTTTTTGTATATACGAAGTATTCTTACCTCTGTTGGGTATATTATTATTTTTAGAGTTAGCTACTATTAAATTTACAAACTAAGAAGTATGCCAAAACATAGAGAAGAAATGTGCAAGTAGATTGACATATGTATTTTTAGCGAACATAAAAATATGTATTTGAAACCTTACACCTTATTATATTTATTTTCTTGTGACCATATCTATTTTAATTAGTAAAACTTTAATACTTTATTAGTTAAAAGTTTTGTCTCTTTTTGTATTTTTTATTGTGACAAATTCATAGAGTGACATGTGTCAAATTTTTTTAATTTTTCTAGTGTATTTTTATGACAAATGCAACGTTTCTAAAGGGTTTTATATCAGCAGAAAAAGTTACACTTTTACAGTGTTGCATATTCACCATAAAAAATAAAAGAAAATTATACTCACTTCTACTAAGAGACGTTAAAATAGTATTTTTTTTCTTTATTTGTAAAATATATACTCTTTTCCTTTATAACTTTTAAAAAACCACCTTTTTAATTTATTTTAAAATTTTTGTGTTGACTAACGTTAATTTTAACTATTTTTAAAAATATATTTTAACAAAATTTTATTTTTTTGTGATTAAATTTTGTTGATCAAAATATTTTTTAATAAATTATTTTTTTACTGATTAAATTGTATTTTTATTAAAATCTTTTTTAAAAAATTTGTAATGATTAAATTATTTTTTTATAAGAACAAATTATTTTTTTTTTCAAAAATACAAATGACAGTTACCCTTGTTGTTTAAGGTTGTCTTTGGAGGATCTATACTTCTCTTTCTCTATATGGCTTTCTTTTTAGATTTTTCTAAAAAAATTTAAAAAATATTTTGGTGTAATACAATTTAACTAATAGAAAAATAATTTGTTAAAAGGTATTTTGAAAAATAATTTTTTTATTAAAGGATATTTTTTTAAAAAAATAGATAAAATTAACGTTAGTTAACACAAAAAATTTAAAATGAATTAAAAATAAAATTTTTTAAAAATTATAAAGGAAGAAAATGTATATTTTACAAATATAGAGAAAAAAGTATCATTTTAATATTTTCGAAAGAAAAGAGTAAAATTTTCTCAAAAAACAACGCTTATAATGGATGGTATATATTTGGTAGGGACTTTCATGGGTTGCATTTACTTGTATATTCAACAGAAAAGATAACAGTTTTTAATCTTTAAGTAATGTTTTCACTTGTATAAGCAAGAGGCGTTATCTTAAGCCCAATGCTTTGTGTTTGTGTAGGTAGGCATCATTAAATTAATAAAAAAATATTTTTTATTTTTTTACTGTGTTTAATAAATTTTTAGTAATAAAAATAAAAGTATTAAAAAATAAAAAATATATTTTTTAAAAAATTATAATTTATATTTTTTAAAAAATTAAAAAAAAGATATTTTTACATAATAAATAAATTAATTTTTTTATATTGTTATATTTAAATATAATTGATAGATAAAAATATTTTTTTGTAAGAGATATTCAAACATAAAATTACTTTTATTTTTTTATAAGATCTTTTAAAAAAATAACTCAAAAAAGATATTTTTTCAGAAACTCACCTAAATAAATCCTTCGTCCAAGATAAAAGACATTTCTTTTTTAATTTTTAGGTAACATTTTTAAAACAATCATACTCAGTGACGGATCTAAAAAATTTTAATAGTGATAAAAATAGGTTTTAGTCAATGGTTTGAAAACTTCCCTTCTTTGCTTATGTTGATTCGTGTAGAAGTTTATTTTAAAAACTAAGATGCTATCCGATCCTAATTGATCCTTGAATTCAAATCCGCATCAGAAATTGGCTTAACTAGATACTATATAAATGGGCTCGACAAAAACCTTGTATAGCTTCTTCGATTTCTCGATAAAAAAAAATATGACCAACAGTAGTCTTTTAAATATCAAATAATCTACTATAAATTTGTGTATAAATACATATATCATTTAATTTATTTTTAATATGTATTTTATATTTTAAAATTTATATTTTAAGATTTATTTTGTACAAGTGATTATTTTATGTATACGTACCATAATTATTATTATAATTATATTTTGTTATCGTAAAATATGATTATGTTTCAAAATATAAAATTACAATTAAAATACTAAAATAGTAACTTAAATAATAACATATAATTTAAAATTTAATTTTTTATATTTCATATTTTGAAATCTTGATAATATAATTAAAATGTCTTTTTTTTGTATATGTCGTCAAACAATTATTTAAAACTCAACTTTCATACAATTAGCTCTTGATGATATTCATAGTTAAAAAAGTTCATTCAATTAGAGTAGTTATTATGAAAAAAAACTAAAGCTAATTTTAAAAGAAGAGACACAAATGGATAGATAATATTCTTTCGAGTCGATTTCTAAGAAAGAACACCAATCTTATTTAAATTTAAAAATTGATCATTATAATGGACATCTAATATGAAGTTCTCAAATTGGCTATCAAGTATCGAAAGTTGAATAAAAAATTATTATGGAATCAAATTTAATAATTTAGTGGAGACAAATAAATATTATTAAA
>NW_026264851.1:816793-824007 GCF_000817695.3 Arachis duranensis
TATTTAATACATATAAAATATAAAATATTCTTTTTAACAATTTTTTGCAATATTTTTTATATTATCTTTAAAATGTGGTCGTAGGACTCATTTTAGCAAGACTTACTATTATAATTATTATGAGCTATTGCATTATTAATTAATTTTGACCACGATCATAATCGTTGATTATTGAACATTGTAAAGAAATATTAAATGTATTTGATTAGATTTTAAAATAGGTCGTGAATAAATATATTAAATTATGTTATCATTTCTAAAAGAAAAATATTATTTTTGCACTTCAAGTGATCATCATTATAGAAAGTTGAGAATTTTATTATATGAATTTACTTGTGAGTACACATTTTTATACATACTTCTACACATGCACATAATAATAATAATAATAATAATAATAATAATAATAATAATAATAATAATAATGACCGAAATCTGTCTCTTTCTGCTAGGGCTTATGGTGCCACCGTCATTGGGGTTCTGTCTCACTGTCGTTGTTGGGTTTCAGCCGTTTCGTCGCCAATGGGCCAGTCCTTTGTTGCTCTTCCATCATCTTTGTGCATCTACGGGTTTTCTCTCTGTCGTTGCTGTAGAACCTATGCACAATTATTCAAGAGGGGGGTGAATTGAGTATTGCAACAACAATGAATCTTTTTAATAAATTTAAAGACAATATACAAAAGTGTTATTGTACTAGTATTTTTCCAAGAGCTTAACTCAATTGCTAAGCATTTATAAGGAGCTTTTACTTTCCAATAGACACCAACTCAAATAAATTGATCAAGCTTTTCACCAATCGGACTTAAGCCACTCCTTAAGTACTTACGAAGCTACTTTACGATCACAATTTATTTGCTTAAAGGTAAAAGACAATAATATTGAAGAGATGAGTTTGGAGAGATGCAAACGCTATTTAGAGTGGTTCGGCACAATCCTTGTCCTACGTCCACTTTCTTTCTCAATCGCAATTGAGAAGTTCCACTATTGCCAAGCTTCAAGGTGCTCGCGCAAAACCTTTTACAATCCGAGTCCTTAGTTTCTAACACCTCACGGTATATGATCACCACTCGTATACTAACCCACTCCACTTAGAGATACCTTCTCTAAGATTTGCCTTGAGTACTTAGTATACCTCTTTGGTATCCTCACCGACTATAGTGTTTACAACTCTTGACTCAACCTTGGAGATCACACTCCAATTTACAAGGTGTGCAAGAAAACAATTCTCAAAGAATTGTTGAGATGAAATGAGTGCTCTCTAGAAGAGTGTGTGATTACAAGTTTAGCACTATTGAACCAATTGATATTGCTCTCTCAAATTTGTGTGTTATATCACTTAAAAAATGTGTAGAATGAAAGAATATGAACAAGATAGTTTCCAAATACTCAAAGTTATGAAATAAGGCTTCAATCCATCCATTTATAGATTCCCCAAACCTTAGAAACGTTGGGGAATTAATGGGATGGAGTATTTATGTCAAAACTAGCCGTTTTTTATGTTTTTGAAATATTTGCATCGATGCATAACACTTTGCATCGATGCAAATGTGTCTTTGATGCTGAAATTTGAATTTTCAGTTAGGTTGCATCGATGCAAACATCTTTGCATCGATGCAACAAGTCGTTGCATGCTTTGCATCGATGCAAGATGAGTGTGCATCGATGCAAACCTTAAAGAATGGCTTAAAATCACTTCAAAATGCTTAGGATTGATCTCAAACTTGTTGGAGTCAATTCCTATGCTTTTGTACCTTTGAAAACAAGTTTTTAAAACCTTTTGGCTAGCATCGAATTGCAAGATGTGCATCAAAACATTTTGTGAGTGTGTGTTGAGAGATTTAGCAATTGGTTCTTAACAAGAAGTTACCTAAGTCCTAAGACTCTATACTTGTCTTCAAATGTTGTGGACTTGAGTTTCTTGTTGTTGTTTGTGTTTGCTTTCAACTCTTCATGCTTGTTCATTCAAGTTGTTTGTTGGTTTGTCTCTTCATGTCGTTTGTTGGTTTGTCATTCATCAAAACCTACGAATACAAATTTCGCATACAAGCAACATGATTTACAGTTGCAAGGCCTGAGCTCTAGTTCCTCTAATCTCCCGTCATCTTCAGAAAAGGATTTCATTGCTCCCCTATCATTGTTGTACACTTGCTCTGTCGCTGTTGTCGCGGGTCCAAGGCGTTGGTGTCTCTCCCACCATGCTGTGCCCTGCTGCACCATCATCGTTGGAGGTTCAGCCACCTCTGGCACTTGCTCTGCCTTCCTTCTGCTATTATGGGTCCTAGGCTTGGTTCTCTCCTCATGCTTCTTCTTTGTTTTCTATTTAGAAAGAAAGAATGGGAAGCAATCCGGCAACTACATCGGAGAAGCACTCACCTCAGGAAAATCTGCTACTGCAAAACATCAAGAAAGCCAAATCGAATGGAGATGAATCTTTGCCAGATGTAGAAATTGAATTTATAGAGGCTGGGGATAAGGTGAACATGCAAGTGGAGAAAATAACCTCTAAGAAAGTTATGATGGATATGGTCACTGAAAAGAATACGCCAACTACAATTGTGAACGAAACAGGTGCCCGTACTGGGGCATACTCGTATAAGGATATCTTACTGTAGGATGGTATTGGAATGGTGCTATCATAGGAAGATATCTATCAACTAGTGGCCGAAGACTATAACCAATGTGAGACTAAGGATATGCCCTATGAGGCTCAGGCTCCGTTCGATCCAAAACCTATAGTGAGGTGTCATTAGAAGAGTAAGAGGATTGGTGTAAACCATGGAAGTGTTCATTAATTGTTAAATTACTCAGACAAAGCTTTAGTTATCGGAAATGGAGTCATGGATGAAGCGAGTTTGGTCTCGGAATGGGGAGGTGAAAATCATTGATCTCACATGGAATTTTTTTCTGGTTTGGTTTATGGATGGAGGAAATTATCAACTTGCACCTTTTGAAGGACTTTGGCAACTAATAGATCAATATCTTTTAGTGCAGTGTCAGAGACCCCTATTTCAACCGTCTGGGGAAGCAATGCAAAAATTAGCAGTATGGGTAAGAATCTCAGAACTCCTGGTAGAATTATATACTGAAAAATTTCTCTGGAGAGTAGGATAAAAATTTGGTACAATGTTAAAAGTAGACCAAAACACTTTCATCCATTCTAGGGTAAAGTTTGCGCGCTTGTGCGTCAAAATTGATCTCAGGTAAAAGTTGGTGCTAGCAATTTAGGTGTTGGGACAAGATTTTAGAGTTGAATATGAAGGATTGCACTTGATATGCTTTGGCTGTGGCAAGTATGGCCATATATTAGAAGCTTGTTAGGAAGGAAATCAGGGGAAGGATATTGAGTTGTCACCGGAGTTGACTGAGAAAGCCCCAATTGTTTCTCTTCAATTGGAGGGAGTGGATAATTCTGGTTTGGTTCTAAACTCCTCAAACTCAGATGCCTTATCAGCAAAGACTGCGGATGCAAACTCCAAAAAATCAGGAGCATGAGATAATAAAAAGACAGAGAAAACTTCTAGTATGTTTGAGCCGTGGATGTTAGTGAAAAAATTTCAACGAAGTCCGACTCATAATAAGGATGCTATTGACCTAGAGAAAAAAAGACGCATAGCTTTGGATTGCACTTTCAGATTTTAGAGAATGAGGAGGCTCATGTCTCAGATTATGTTCAAGCACAAAAAATGGACGGAGGGGTCAAACAACTTCAAGTCAATGTCCCAAATAGATAAAAAAATAGTCCACCCAAAAAATAGGCCCATTTAGTAAAAGCCAACCTCAGGTCGGTTAGAAGGAGAGTAAGACTGTAATGAATGATAGCATAGGTATGAGGAAAGGAAGCACTCAAATTTTAGAGACCGCAAGAAAGAAAGGCAAGGAAGTAATCACATCCAATCAAATAGAGGAATTGATGAAAAAATAAGAAGACTATTGGGCGACGCTGAAAATGCTTAAACATGTAAGAAATTTGGTGGGAGACGATGCGTTAGCTTTGGGAGGTATCCTATATGTTCGAACACATTTTGTCATCCTAGGAAGATCTCATAGCGGTTGAAGCAATTTGCTATAGGAATGGGTCGAAGCTCACGACGGCAAACCTACCAGACCCAAGTGCACATGGGGTAGGGATAACTGCATCGTCAATGAGCATTCCAACCCCTGTTTGGGATAATTCGTCTAGTATAGTAGTAGAGCAACCCACCAAAGCTCTCAGTCTTGGTCAAAATTGATTATGTCTCATATTTCTTTCTCTCTAAGTGAGTTTTTATTAATATTATAGCATAGGACTGCAGAGGGGTTGGAAGCAATGGTTTTTCCAATTCGGTGCGAGAGGTGTGTTGTAGATACCATACTAACCTCGTTTGCTTGCTTGAAACGCATGTCTCTAGTGCGAAAGCAGGTAATATTACTATAAAGTTTGGGTTTTCAACCTGGCATCTTGAAGAAGGAGTTGGTTTTTCTGGAGGCATCTGGATACTGTGGAACTCTAATAGCTGGTTGATGTTATTGAGTCTCATAGATAGTTTGTACACTTGAAGGTAGCGTATGGTACAGATCAGGTTTGGCACTTGATGGTGGTTTATGGTTTCTCTCATTTTAGGCTTAGGTCTGCTCTGTGGGAAGGCTTATTGAGAATTGATGATTCCTTACAAGGTGAGTGGTGTGTGGCCGGTGACTTTAATAGTGTGTTATCAATGGCAGACACAAGGGGTAACTCTCAACTATCAAGAGACCAATAGCACTTTGTGGATTGTCTCTTAGGATGTCAGTTGCAAGATATGCGGTTTCAAGGCCAACCTTTCACTTGACAAAGATGATTAATTAGAAGAAGACTAGATAGATATATTACTAACGATGCATGGTCCCAAAGATTTAACCAAGAGTTGTGAAACATCTTCCGAAATTAAAGTCTGATCATGCTCCTATTCTTCTTCATCTTGGTGAGTTAAGTGGCGGATCTTCTTCTCGGCTTTTTAGATTTATTGCAGCTTGAAAAACGTGGAATTTAAGAAATTCCTAGAGAGTAACTGGTAGAGTGGGTGAAGAAAGTATTCGTAGATCATGAGGAAATCAAGGCAGTCAATAACACCTTCATCTCCCTTGTTCCAAAAAAAGACAACCCAGAATCTTGTAGTCAGTTCAAGCCGATTGGATTATGCAACATCACATATAACCTGATCACTAAAATTATTTTTCACAAGCTTAAAGTAATTATGCCGAAACTTATTAGTCTATCTCAGTGCAATTTTGTTCTAGGGAGGCAGAGCGTGGATAATATTCTAATTACTTAGGAAGTTATTCATACAATAAGGACAAAAAAAGGATAGGTTGGATATATGGAGATCAAGATCGACTTAGAGAAGACAGATGATAGATTAAACTGGCAATTTATCCAAGATACTCTCATCGAAGCTGGTCTACCAGAGAGTTTGATTAATTTGATTGTGCAATGCTACACGTCAGCAGATATGAAAGTCCTTTAGAATAGTGTCCCATCTAGTTCCTTCTTTCCAACCAGAGGTATTAAATAGGGAGATCCCATGTCGTTCTACCTATTTATATTATGTGTGGAGATATTATCTCATATCATCTCGGTGGCAGTAAAGTACAAACCTTAGAAATCAATTGTCCTCAATAGAAGTGGTCCAGATCTATCCCACCTTTGCATTGCAGATGATGTATTATTGTTTGGAAAAGTATTCCTAGATCAGGTTAAGATAGTGAGGGGCATTTTGGACTTATTCTGTCGAAGTTCAGGTCAAAAGGTAAATTATGAGAAATCAAGTGTCTTTTTCTCTGACAATGTGTGTTTGGTTTGGCAAGGAAGCTAGAATTAAGTAGATCTTTAGGGATGAGGATAACGTCCAATTTGGATAAATATTTGGGAGTCCCCTTGCCTCATGAATGTACTAAAAAGTAAGATTTTCAGTTCATCCTTGATAGAATGACATATCGGCTTAGCACTTGGAAGGCACAAAATTTCTTTCTTGCGGGCAGGGTTACTTTGGCCCAATCAACATTAATAACTATCCATTTCTATCTCATGCAAACAATGAGACTGCCACTGAGTTTGTGTGATAAGATTGATCAAGTTTGCAGGAAATTCGTGTGGGGAAGCAGTAGTGCTGGTAGGAAGGTCCATTTAGTTAGTTGGGAGAAAGTGTGTTTTTCAAAAAAATTTGACGGCTTGGGTTTTAAACCAGCCAGAGTAGTAAACGATGCTAATATCATGAAATTAGCATGGAATTTGGTGTAAAACAGGAATGCTCTTTAGGTCAAGGTAATTAGAAGAAAATATAAATGTGGGGAGAATACCATGCCCATTGTCAAGAAGTTCCAATCTTTTTCAAATGCTTGGAAGGGTATTGCTCAAGTATGGCCTAAATTTGAAAGGAAATTGGTATGGTGGATCGGTGATGGTGATAGCACTCGATTTTGGAGAGATCATTGGATTCCAGGCGTGAATAAACTTAAAACTTTGCTCAACCAGATATATTAGAGGAAATGTTGAACAACATAGTCAGTGAATATACAACAAATGACAAATGAGATTTAGGTAAAATTGAGAAGGTTTTAGGAGAGGACTAGATCGCTGTTTTCTCTTCCTTGAAAGCTCCAGAAGTAAACTTGGGGGATGATTAGGTAGCGTGACTTCTTAATTCCAACGGTAAATTTAGCATTAAGTCAGTCTGCTCTATCTACTTGAATGCCCTTGAGGATTCTAGGGCTGATTTATTTTTTAGAATTTGGAAAATTGAATCCCCAAAGGATGCACACCTTTCTTTGGCTAGTTGTTTATGAAGTCCTTTTGACCTAGTGTTATGGTAAATTGTCTCTCAACAAATCTCCCTTCGGCAAGTGTACCGAATTTGTCGTCACGTAAAAACTCACAATAGAGTGAGGTCGAATCCCACAGGGATTGATTGATCAAGCAACGTTAATTAGAGGAATGTTCTAGTTGAGCGAATCCATGAATAGAGTTGATACTTGCAGAAAATAAAATGGCAGGAAAGTAAATGACTGAAAGTAAATTACAGAATTGTAATTGGGAATGGGGGAATTGCTCATAAAAGTAAATTGCAGAAATTAAAGAGAATGGTAAAGATCAGAAATGGGGAATTTATTGGGTTCAGAAGATGTTGCATTCTCCGGATCAATTTCATTCTCATCTCTTCCTCAATCAATGCACTCATTGATCTCCTTGGCAATCTTAA
>NW_026264851.1:824015-825027 GCF_000817695.3 Arachis duranensis
AAGAGATCCAAGTTTGAATAGCTTCTTTTCCAAGATAACTATCCAATTGGATGAAGATTGAAAGCTTTCAAGTAAAATCAAGAGGAAAGATAGAAGAAGAATAATGAAAACTAGTATTGATCCATCAAATTACAACAGAGCTCCCTAACCTAATGAAATGGGTTTAGTTGTTCATAGCTCTAGAAATCAAAATCAAAGATGGAGAATACATGATAAAGCTAGAAGTGCAGAGAAAAAAATAAAATACAAAGAGTAGTTCTATTTCCTCGCTCTCCTTCCGTCCCCTCCCTTAGCTCCCCGTCCGTCCCCTCAACAATTCAAAGCTACTCCTATATATACTACTCTTCTCAGCTTCTAGTTGGCTCTTCAAGTCTTGGGCCTTTGAATCTTGAGTTTGAAGCAGTTCCTTTCTTCATTTGGGCTTGGCTTTACTTGCAGAGAGAAAATGTGAAGTGGGTAGAGACTTTAGCTCAAGACGTTAGGGGTGTTTAACATTTAGTGAAAGTATAAGTTTGAGAACGTTAGTGACACTTAACATTGTCACTAACGTTCCAATGCACCCCTTAGCCTCACGTTAAAGCCCACGTTAACCAGGTTAACGTGGCTTCTAACATGGCTTTTGCCAACCTTCGAGAACGTTAGTGACACTCAACATTGTCACTAACGTTCCAATGTGCCCATAGGTCACACGTTAGAGTCCACGTTAACTAGGTTAACGTGGCTTCTAACGTGGCCACTCTTAGCCATCCCAACGTTAGTGACAATGTTGAGTGTCACTAACGTTGGTCATCTTTCATTCCTCATCGTTAACTTCCACGTTAACCAAGTTAACGTGGCTCTTGGGGTTTGTGTGGTTGCTTCAACGTTAGTGACAATGTTGAGTGTCACTAACGTTAGCTTCTCTTCCCCCTTTAACGTTAGAGGCCACGTTAACTAGGTTAACGTGGCTCCTAACGTGGCCATTTGTGAGCAATTGCCAACGTTAGTGACAATGTTAAGTGTCACTAACGTT
>NW_026264851.1:826410-832806 GCF_000817695.3 Arachis duranensis
GAACTCCACCACCTTTTACTTTTGTGGCTGTCCATGCTCTTTTTCTTGTTCTCCTTGCGTGCTCGAACTTCCATTTCCTTTGCTTCTTCCAATCAACTTCTTCCAAAACCCACCATCTTCCATCTTCTTCTTGAGTGTTTCCTTTTGCTGTTTCACCTTCCTTTCTTCTTGATCTACAAAATATTTTTGGACTTCATCATATGTGGGGATGGCATAGTGTAGATGATGCAAATTACTAGACATGTAGTTCAACCTGGCTTGAGTATTTACGTTGAACTCATCCCTATGCAATTGCCTCCCTTCATTAAGCACATTGAACTCATTGAATGCTTTCATCTAAGCCACTGTTCTTTGATTGAGTTCTTGCAAGTGCTTCTCTTGACGTCTTTGCCTCTCAGTGACTTGGTGGATGGCTTGAGTGAGCTGTGAGTACTGCTCCTGTTGCTGCTCCATGTGCTGTTTCTGCCATTGTTCTTGTTGTCTCATCCAGTTGGACTGAATGTTCAGTATTTGCTCTTGTCCCTCCATCTGTCTCATCCCCAGATCTTCAATGGCTCTTAGAAGATGATTCATATTCAAGTTGGTTGGATCATGCCGTTCTTCTTGTTGATCTTCTTCCTGATGAGCTTCTTCTTGAGGAGTTCTTTCTCTTGGTCTTCGTCCTCCTATGTGAGGTCTTCTCTGTTGTTGAGCTGCCGTGGTATATACCAGTCGCTGAACTGTCATTGGCCTCCCAGGGTTTACCCAATCCGGATTACCATCCTCGAAAACTACCTTGGCCTTTTAGCACAATCGGAGAATGGTGCTAGGATACCACAGTCTGGCCCCTGATTCAAGCTTCTCAGCTGAATCTAAAATCCCCTCAGCGATGAGTTCATGCACATTGATTTCTCCACCTTGCACTAGGCAATGTACCATAGTTGCTCTGTTAATATTTACTTCTGAATTATTCGCAGCTGGGAGAATGGACCTTCTCACAAGTTCAAACCACCCTTTTGCTTCTGGGCTAAGATCTCCCCTCTTGATGAACCGTGGTCTCCCATCTCCATACCTTTCCCAATCAGCTGCTATAACACAGATGTCAGTAGCGATCTCAGTGAGCTCATCATTGTCTTGGCTTCTACTTATCCTTGCATGATAGTTGGGCTCATCAAAGTGTGGTGATTTCAGCTTGAGAGCCCTTGTTATGGCTCTGGGGCTGAAGTCCACCTCCTTTCCTCGTACATAGCTCGTGAAGGTGGAGGCCTTAGTTTTATCCTCTCGGACCACATTTGCATAAAATTCTTTGATGAGGTTAGCATTGATCTTTCCCTTTGGATTAGTGAGCCTTTCCCATCCTCTTTGTTCGATCTTTTCCCGAATCTGTGGGCATTCGTCTTCATTGAATTGGAAGGTTAATTCGGACAGTATCTTTTTGAGTTTTATCCGCTCAAATTCTAGTTCATGAAAGGTAGAATTGAATCTCCTCTCATCGAAGGGAACACTCTCCATTGGTTCCTTCCTCTTTTGCCTTTTAGAACTTAAGGCCGCCATCAGTGAATTTAAATGTGAAGAGGGTGTGGCGAAAAGAAAAATGTAGGATTTAGAGAATGGGAAGTTGGAGACTGATTTTCGGACAGGGAAGTGGAAGGGTAGCAACTTTGAGTGTGGAAGTGGTGTGGACTAAATCTACTTATATAGAGAATTGGTGAGTGGATGGAAGGTGTGGATTGTTGGAGTTGTTGCTTGATGGATGGCTGGGGTAGTGCATGGATAAGGGACAAGGATCACCACTTTATGATGGAGATTGCTCGGTCTTCAATTCCTTGTGTCCTCTTGCACTTCCTCGCAGCCGTGCCAATCTCGCTTGCTTCCAATCCGCAAGTGCCTTCCTCACTGATTCATGACTCTCTTCCACCCTTTGTCTCTCTTCATAAAGTGCTGAACCGTTTCTATTTACTTGTCCTATCAATCCCCTCAATGCTCCTTTCTTTTCCCTATAAAATAAGAAAAGTAAGAAGGAATATCTGAACCAAATTGAATTCTACGGCTAGCATAATAAAAGCAAGAAAAGAAAAAAAATTTGTTTATTCATGAACTCCGACTAACTAACTAACTGTGTATCCTTATATGCACATTGGTGGCACCATAAGGTGACACCAAACTTAGTTTGGAGCACTGTAATGAAAGTTGTGTTCAAAGCCTTAAGAATAATGCTTTGAACACCAAACTTGTTCTTCACTATATTCTGCATATTAAGAATTTCACATGTGTTTGTCAAGTTTCGGTTGGAATTCATGAATATTGATTTATTCACTATTTTCTCAAAACATATAAAACATGGGTTGCCTCCCATGAAGCGCTTCTTTAGCGTCACTAGCTTGACGTTTTGCTTTCATCAAGGAGGTTGGTAGTGCTTGAAGTCTTCTCCTCTGGCAGTGGACTTATATCCATTGGTTGGATCAATTATCTCAACATGCTCCAATGAGAGAACTCTGTTGATGGTGAAAACCTTAGGTAATTGAGATGGCATAGTAGGGAGATTGGGGTGGATGTCTGTGAAGTAGGCTGAGATTACTTTATCCCCTGGAGAGAAATCTTCCGTAGGGATCTTCTTGTTCCGCCACCCCCTTGGTACTTTCTTCTTTGCCCCTGGTGCTGTTTTCTTATTCTTGGTGGCCTCCTTTTTGATGAGCTTTTGTTGATGTCCTCACAAGCCTCTGGTGGCTTAGGTTCTTCCAATTTTTCCTTGACTTGTGGCACTTGCTGTTTGCCTTGTCCATCAACCCAGTGAATCTCAGGATGAGCTGGCTGTGCTTCAGTGCTTGCTTCTTCCTTTAACAGCTCATCATGATGTTTGCTTGATTCCTTGTACTCTTGGTCTTCTTCTTTGAAGACATTAAAGCCAAGCTGCTCATCATGGATTCTCAGTATTAGCTCCCCTTTCTCCACATCTATGAGTGCTCTAGCAGTAGCGAGAAATGGTCTCCCCAGTATGATTGGGTGCAGGTGACTCTCTTCCATGTCCAGGATGACAAAGTCTGTTGGGAGAAAGTATTTTCCAACTTTGAGCAACACATTTTCCACCACTCCTATTGCTTGATTTTGAGTCTTGTCAGCCAATCTTATGACTACATCTGTGGGTAGTATCTCATTGATCTGCATCCTTTTCACCAGGGATAGGGGCATTAAGTTGATGCTTGCTCCTAAATCGCAAAGTGCTCTATCAAAAAGTGTTTCCCCTATGGCACAAGGGATGTGAAAACTCCCTGGGTCTCTTCTTTTTGTAGGTAGCTCAGGTTGAATCAGAGCACTACATTCTTTGTTCATCACTATAGTCTGACCCCCCTTGAGTGAACTCTTCCTGGGAAGAAGTTCCTTCATATATTTGATAAATGCTGGCATTTGCTGAATGGCCTTGATGAATGGTATGTTCACATTCAAGGATGCAAACAAGTCCAAGAACCTTGAGTATATTCTCTTTCCCACAGCACCCTTAAGCAGTTGGGGAAATGGTGCATATAGTCTCAGTAGCTCCTGTTGTGAGATTTCTGGTCCTTGATGGTCTTTCTTCTCCTTCTCTACTAAGGTATCTTCAGGTTGTTCTGACAGATTGCTTGGCTTGTCTTCAGTCTCCTTATCATTTGTAGTGACCATGTTGTAATCCTCCCATCTTACTTTCTTCGTTTCACCTCTCGGATTCTTCTCCATATCACTTGGGAAGCTATCCGTGGGTCTGAGAATCTTCTCAGATAAATATCCCACTTGGAATTCCAGCTTCTTGATTACTTCTCCCCGATTCTTCATACTGGCTCGCACCTCCTCTTTGAACACCTTATTGTCTTGAATGTCTTTGCATATACTTTCAAGTAAGGTTTCAATCTTAGAGATTCTGTCATCAAATGATGGTAGGTTGGGATTAGGGGTAGATGGATGAGATGTGTTAATGTGGGGGTGTTGATATGTCCTCTGTGTGAATTGTTGATGAGCTGCATTGTTGTTGGAGTTGTAACGTCTCTGGTCTTGGCTTTGCTCTTGCTGATTCCCCCACCCAAAGTTTGGGTGGTTCCTCCATCCAGAGTTGTATGTCTTGGAGTATGGATCATGGTTCTGTCTAGGTGAATTTCCAATGTAGTTGGCTTGCTCAAGGTCCTTTTCTTCAACTTCTTCTTGGGTTGTTGATGAGGTGGTGATTTCTGCCCTTTGGTTCCTCTCCATCTTCTTGGTGAGGTCAGCTAACTGCTTGATAATGAGCTTGTTCTGAGCCAGCAGAGCATCTACATTGTTTAGCTCCATTACCCCTCTAGTGTTCCCTCTTTTGGAAGCATAGAAGTAGTCATTCTCAACTACAGTTTCAATGACATCTATGGCTTCCTTAGTGGTCTTCTTCTTGTTCAAAGAACCTCCAGATGAATGGTCTATAGCCTTCTTTGATTCATATGACAGTCCTTCATAGAAGATGTGCAGCTGCACCCATTCATTAAACATATTTGGTGGACATCTTCTTGTTAGGTCTTTGAACCTTTCCCAAGCTTCATAAAGTGTCTTCCCATCTTGCTGTCTGAACGTCTGTACTTCAGTTCTCAGCCTATTGATCCTTTGCGGGGGGTAAAACCTTGCCAAAAACTTATTCACTACCTCCTCCTAATTTGTCAGGCTTTCTTTTGGGAAGGATTCGAGCCATTTGGATGCCTTGTCCCTGAGTGAGAAAGGGAACAAGAGTAGCCTATAGACATCCTGGTGGACTCCATTGGACTTCATTGTGTCACAAATCCTCAAGAAGACGGTCAAGTGTTGATTCGGATCTTCTTGAGCACCTCCTCAAAATGAGCAATTATTCTGCACAAGAGTGATGAGCTGAGGTTTTAGCTCAAAATTGTTGGCATGGATGGTTGGCTTTTGGATGCTACTTCCGCAGTTCCCTGGGTTTGGGTTGATATAAGAGCCCAAGACTCTTCTATCCTCCCCACCAGGATTTGCTCTACCTCCTCCACCATGGTTGTGAACCTCTTCCTCACGATGGTCTTCCATGGTTGTTTCAAAGTATTCTTCAAAGTGTTTTTCCTCTTCTTCAGCACCAACCACACGTTTTTCTTTTGCCTCCCTTCTTAATCTCAAGAAGGTTCTCTCAGGTTCAGAATCAAAGGAAGTTGAAGCCCCGCCTCTTCTCCCTGTCATACAACCAACAGAGTACAAGCAAAGAAAAGAAATGCAGAGAGTATTTTGTTAGTATTACTGTTAGTGTCAGTGATGCATTATATCAAACAGTTAGTGGGGTTAGTGAACTGAATTGTAAATAACAAAGAAAAACTAAGAAACAGGGGAGGGACGAAATTAACTAAGACAGAAAGCAAATTACTCAAACAGAAAATTAAATAAAAAAATGCTCAATCTAGTGATCCTCTAATGTAATCATTGTCGATGCACAATCAATCCCCGGCAACGGCGCCATAAACTTGATGCACGTGGAAATTGTCTCTCAACAAATCTCCCTTCGACAAGTGTACCGAATTTTTCGTCAAGTAAAAACTCACAATAGAGTGAGGTCGAATCCCACAGGGATTGATTGATCAAGCAACTTTAATTAGAGGAATGTTCTAGTTGAGCGAATCCATGAATAGAGTTGATACTTGCAGAAAATAAAACGGCAGGAAAGTAAATGACTAAAAGTAAATTGCAGAATTGTAATTGGGAATGGGGGAATTGCTCATAAAAGTAAATTGCAGAAATTAAAGAGAATGGTAAAGATCAGAAATGGGGAATTCATTGGGCTCAGGAGATGTTGCATTCTCCGGATCAATTTCATTCTCATCTCTTCCTCAATCAATGCACTCATTGATAAAGATAGAAGAAGAATAAGAAAATTAGTATTGATCCATCAAATTACAACAGAGCTCCCTAACCCAATGAAATGGGTTTAGTTGTTCATAGCTCTAGAAATCAAAATCAAAGATGGAGAATACATGATAAAGCTAGAAGTGCAGAGAAAAAAATAAAATACAAAGAGTAGTTCTATTTCCTCGCTCTCCTTCCGTCCCCTCCGTCCCCTCAACAATTCAAAGCTACTCCTATATATACTACTCTTCTCAGCTTCTAGTTGGCTCTTCAAGTCTTGGGCCTTTGGATCTTGAGTTTGAAACAGTTCCTTTCTTCATTTGGGCTTGGCTTTACTTGCAGAGAGAAAATGTGAAGTGGGTAGAGACTTTAGCTCAAGACGTTAGGGGGGTTTAACATTTAGCGAAAGTGTAAGTTCGAGAATGTTAGTGACAATTAACATTGTCACTAACGTTCCAATGCACCCCTTAGCCTCACGTTAAAGCCCACGTTAACTAGGTTAACGTGGCTTCTAACGTGGCTTTTGCCAACCTTCGAGAACGTTAGTGACACTCAACATTGTCACTAACGTTCCAATGTGCC
>NW_026264851.1:832873-854968 GCF_000817695.3 Arachis duranensis
GGTTAACGTGGCTTCTAACGTGGCCACTCTTAGCCATCCCAACGTTAGTGACAATGTTGAGTGTCACTAACGTTGGTCATCCTTCATTCTTTATCGTTAACTTCCACGTTAACCAAGTTAACGTGGCTCTTGGGGTTTGTGTGGTTGCTTCAACGTTAGTGACAATGTTGAGTGTCACTAACGTTGTCGACAACTCTTCATCTCTTACGTTAGCTCCTACGTTAACCAAGTTAACGTGGGAGTTAACGTAAGTGGTATTGAGATTAAAAAAAAATCTCGAGACTTTGTTGGTTACGAAACTTATATATTAATACATATAGAGTAAGGTAATAATGATGCTCTTGAAGTTTTTGACTTCAAACTAATTAGTTCTTAAAAAAAATATTAATTTGAGTCTTTACGATAGTACAGTGGATATATTATGCCATTCTATTAATTTATCATGTAAAATTTAACGGTAATATTTATATATAGCGTTAATTAATGTGACATGTTTATTTATGAAAGATAATTATGTAGATAATAACTTTTGGAGTAAAATTTCATCTATTTTAATAGGATTCGTGATAAACTGAGAACAATTAATAAATATTATATAGAAATTCAAAAAATAATGAATGTTTTATTATCTAAAACTATATCATTTTCATACTCGTATAGCAACAAGACATACATCATATGTAAATAATAAAATACATGAACAACTCAATTTCGTTTCACATTATCTATTAACAAAAGAAAATACATGTGTACAGTTTGCTATTATAGAAGATCTAATTAATACTTTTTTTTCTTAAGAACTAATTAATCTGAGGTAGATCGAAATCCTTGAAAATATAATTGTTACTTTCCTCTAATATATATTGTCGCAGCTGTGATAGTATTCTAAAAGAACAATGCTGAATAGTTGCATAAAATTCAGTACACATGATACACAAATGGTAAATTAACCAATTAGGGTTGGTGAAAGAAGGAGCACTCTAGCTACTTCATTATTGGTGTCTTATTGGAACAAACGAGTTTCGTACCAAAATCATTAAGCTAAGCAAGTTAAAAATATTATGAAATGTCACTTCCTAAAATTTCTTAGAATTCATTCTCCTATAATTTTAATGGGTGAATTTCATAGTGTTTCTGTTGTGGTGTTTAAATTATTTAATTTATTTTTTAAAATAATTAATTAAATTATTTATCCAAATTAAAATATTAGAACTTTGCTTAATATAGATGGGTATCAAAGTGGCGGTGAGTGTTGGCTATTCTATCAAAAAGTCTGTTAAGATCGATTTGAAGTTATAGCTCCAATTTATTAAAATAAAATAAATTTAAAATATTAATTTATCTTCTTTTATAGTCTATTGGTAGTTTTATGGGATTGTCACATGTTAGTCTAACCTTTTTTTCGTAAGAATTATAAAATTAATTAAAATTATTTTAATAGAAAATAATAAATTAAAATATAATTATTATTTAAATATAAATAAAAAATAATTAAATTACAACATAAATTTTTGTTATTTTTTAAATTATTATAAAGAATAAAATAAAATAGAATTTTGATTTAATTTATAAATAAATAAAAAAAATTGAAAGGAGTGTATTTAGATATTTAATTTTCAAAATTTGTGTATATATTCTTATCACCGAAAAAAATCTTCTAGACAAATTAGTGAGTTGTACTCTACCAAAATTCGTGAATTAGACCAATTTTTTAGGTTAACATATTTAAAATTTCACTTTATTCCACCGTTTAGTAATTCAATCTGACATTTTATTGTTTTGATAATCTTATTACTTATTTAGTTTCAATTTACATGTATATTTCAATGATTTAATTACAAATATTTTATATTATTGTTTAATCAATTTTTTCTATACAATTATTTAAATGGCGGCGTATAAAGCAAATGATATTAATGACTAATTTTACATTATTAGTATATTTTTTTCTAATAAACAAAAGTGGTAGATGTGTGGTTTATTTAAAAAAAATTATTAAATAAAGAGTGCTGTATTCTTTAATTAATTTAAATTTAATTCTTTTATTTATTATATTTTATATTAAGAACTCAAATTTATTAAACTAACTAATATGCATCTAGATTTAGAAGATATGTTAATTAATTTTATCAACTTTGCTTCCATTTACTTTCTTAGCTTATCCATAATGATAAGTACTATATATGTTAATGAAATTATGATATTTTGAATATTTTGACGACAAAAATGTTAGAGAGCCAATAAAATTTATTTTTTTGGCTAATATTTAATTATTAATTTATAAAAATATAGACTAAAGTTATGTTATTGAATTATTAAATTAAAAAAATTATGTTAATGACTAAAAATAATGACAAAAAATAGTAAATTTTGAAGGTTTTTAAAAATTTATCTTTTGAAAAAAAATTACAAAATCATACAAATTTGATATTTGTATTATGCTGCATAAAAAGCTTATACAATTTTACTTTATGTATTAACTAATTCACTTTGTACTTATTTATTAAGATCGTTAAAATAACAAATTTATCGGATCAATTCATTTATCTATTTAAATAGACAAATTTTTTATTTTAAAAAAATAGACTCATTTAAAATTTGGATCAAATGACTGAACCCGATTAATCTGTCGGCTAAATAGGTGGCTTGTTTGATTTTATTTTGCATTTAAAAAAATAGAATTTTTAGCCAAAACTTTTTTTATTTGATTCAAAAATCCGAGTCACCAATTAAAAAAAATATTCATATATTAAATATAATTGATAAATAAATTTTTTTAAAAATATTTTTAAAAACACACCCAAATAATGTAAGACATAGGTCATCCATTTATTCCAACCTTTCTTGTGTGGAACTTAATTTTTTTCTTCTTTGATCACATAAATTAACCTCTATTTATATGTGTTTTTCCCTTGTTATACCAAAAAAATTATGAAATTAATCTCTATTTATATGTTTTTCTCTTGTTACACCAAAAATATATTTGATTAATAGGCCAATTTCTAAAAGAAATTTTTAATAATAAATTATTCTCTAAAATATTTTTATTAATACTAAGTAAATAATTAGAAATTATTAAAAGAAAACTAAAAATAAGTGTAACTAATAAAATATTTTTAATTTTGTGGACATATTTATAAATACTTTATAGTTTTTAAAAAAATTAATTTTATGCACGTTATTTATTTTGTCAATGAAAAATAATTTTACACGTATATCTAATACGTAATTAGATTCGGATGTAGTTAGACGACTGTGTAAAATATTTTGTACCATTAATTAATGTATCAAAATTAAATTTTTTTTAAAAAATATAAATTACAAAAAAATAAATTATAAAAAAAATTAAATTAATAAAATTATTTTTTTAAGTCCCTGAATTCGTGCCGGTGCTGCTATATATAACTCGGAAGTATTATGAAGTGTTAGCTCTCATGCCTCACTTTTCTTCTGTCTCTCTAAAACACTAAACACCGAAACAAAACAAAACAAAACCCCACATCTTTCTCTAACTTCATTTCTTTCTTGTTTCATCGATCAAATTCTTAGTCCTTACATACCCATATCAAAACAAATATAGATTGGTGCAATTAAGAAGCAGCAGCAGCCATATATATATATAAGGTCAAAATGATCTCCAATATAGATTGGAGAGATGATTATTTGAGAAAGGGGCCTTGGACGCCGAGAGAGGACGCCATACTTATCGAGCAGGTAGAGAAGTGTGGCAAAGGTAATTGGAGTTTAATTCGAAAGAATTCTGAGTTGAGGAGAAGTGGCAAAAATTGTAGGCTTAGATGGTCGAACCATCTAAATCCTGACTTGAAGAAGGGTCCTTTCTCTGAAGAAGAGGAGAAAACCATTTATGATCTTCATGCTAAGTATGGAAACAAATGGGCTCTAATGGCTACCAAGGTATCGCTTAGCTATATATATAGAGTTTATATTGCGATATATACTAGAAATTTTATTTGTTTATTTATTTATTCTAAATGCATGTTTGGGGTCTATATTCATGTGACCGACTCTTTTCCGTGCGTCTATTGTCTTTTGGTGCAATAATCATCTTGTTCCATAAGTCACTTTTGTTGATGTATATATATACACAATTTTTTTAATATATAAAATCGACATTTGTATTACGTCTACATTTTCCATAATAAATATCATTTTGACATTAATATTTTTTAATAATCAAACATGTATTTTTTTTATTTTATTAATTAAAATATAATTTAAATACATAATTAATTCGTAATAATGTATTTTATGCAAATATTAAAAGTGTTTGATGCAAATATTTTTCTAAAATTGAAGCATTTTTTTTGTAATGATTTATAATCACTATTTTAACTAGGGATGTACATGGATTGAGTGAATCTAAGTTTGTCTTAGCTCAAATCCAACTCTAAATATATATACTGGCCTATTTTTTAGACCATAATCCGATCTTAAATCCGATGAAACTTATACATATTCAATCCACATTTATATCGGATAAAAATTGGGTGATCTATCAAAACTAATTAATTTTTTTAGCAAAATTTTTTTTTTTCAGATTCAGCAATAATCAACAATAGATATTTTCAGATTCTAATTTAGATTAGAATCAGCAATACATTAGATTCAACTAAAAAAAATAAAAGGAATCAAAACTAATTAATTTTTTCAGATTCAGTAATAATTAGCAATATTTAATTTACTGGTAATCAGAACAAGAATCAGAACACCAAAATACAATTACTAATTAATTTTTTCCAAAAAAAAGAAACTACCGTCGCTGATAATAAAAAATCAGAACAATAATCAACACTTCTGATCAGAAATTCCAATAATCAAAATTCTTAGTCAGAGAACAAATGTTAGCAAAGAGAAGAAGACGACTAGAGAAGAGAGCAGAGCAGAAATAGTGACTTCTAGTAGCTGATTGATGGTGGCAGAGAAGAAGAAGACAACTGGAGGCAGTAGAGAAACGCCATCGCACTTCGCTGAGAGTCATCGTTAGTTGTTGTCGAGAAGCACTCAAAGAGAGGAGCTTTTTCATGGGGCAATGCGACTTTGAGGCTGGTGAGTGGTATCGGTGGCTGGTGAGAGAAAGAGAGGGCTGAGAGGAAAAGGGTAGCGTCGTCGCCGCCATGAGTGAGGGGACGAGGGGGCGTGGTTCAGTGGTTGCGTGCTGAGGAGAGAAGACAAAGTTCAGGCTTCAGGGTTGTGCCTCAACCTCGCTGGATGCCTTCAATCTTTATTATGCGCTACATGAATTCGTGCCCTAATTTTGAGAAGTGTATATTCACCGGGTCGGGTCCGGGTGACCCAAGCTATGACCCGGTCTCATTTTAAGTATCTTTCCAAGTTTCATTCTTTTTTTTTTTGGATTAGACCCAGGCCACTTTGGGTTCGGGCCAACATATCCTAAAATGCTTTAGGCATGGGCCGGATCTTTAGATCGGGTCAAACTATATATACACCCCTAATTTTAACTAATAGAGTTAGACTCAATTTTGACTAAGAAAAAAGGTTTGATTACAGATCTTGTGAAATTGAATTTGTAATCTATTGCTATTAAATTTGTTACTGATTTGCTTGTTAAATCTGAATTTGCATTGACTCTACCTCTTGTTTTTTTTGAATTTTTGCTGATGCTGCTGCGATTTCATGTTCTGTTGATTCTTCTTGTTACTGTTGTGATTGAAATTTAAACTTGAAATTTGACGATGATTCTTTTTCTTCTGTGATGATGTATTGTGGTTGTTGTGTTTGATAGTTTTTCAAATATGCTCCAAGTTCTTCCAAAATTACATCTAAATCTAAGACTTCATTCCAAGAGATTTTTTATAGGATTAGACGAGAATTTGGCTGATATCTATACAAAAAGCAATATCAAATACCATTCTGGGTGCAGTTGGATTGTATTGTTTCTATCATCGAAACCAGGCAAGAGCCTTTTCCATTTACAATGTTATTATATATATGTGTTCCATTTTCAGGTTCCTGGAAGATCAGACAATGACATCAAAAATTTTTGGAACTCAAGAATGAAGAAGCGCCTAAGAGAATATCCTCCACAAATAACGGTTCAACAAGCACAACACTTTTCTTCATCACCATTTTATTCGGTCTTAGCTTCATGTTACCCTAAAAATAATCTCAGTGTTGAACTACCTTCAAACATTTCTGCTGCCAATCCTCCACCACATCATAATCAGAAACAACCTAATCGAAATAATTCTTCTTCATTCTCTTGCACCAATAATAATGCAAGTTTTGTATTGCCATTAACCCCTGTGTCTCCTTATTGTAAGAGTAGTGGTTTATTGAATGATGTGGTGATGGAGGGTATTGCTCTTTGTCGCAAGGGAAAGTCAAAGATGGATGCAACCATTGTTATTGGTAGGGAGGAAGAAGAATTAGCTGATAAGAGAAAAATTATTGAAGAGCCACCATTGCCACCAGTTGGAACCAGTAAAGAGGAAGAAACAGCCACCATTATTGCAACTCAAAGCTCTTCTCATCAATTAATTTCAACAGGTAAAATTAAACTAACCTATTTATGATTTACGAGTTTGATTATTATGATTGATAATTCATGATTGTGTGTTATATTGTATACAGAGAAGAATGATAATGGAGGTTGTAACAATAATAAAGAGGCATTGAATAATTCTATGCCACAAATGGACGATGAATTGCTTAGCATACTTAAAAATTGTCCAATATATTCGCCAGTGCGAAAGTGGTACAAAGTTGATGATGATGAGGACTCCCTGATGATGATGATGGAGATTTGAATCTTGGTAACTTACGGAATATTAATGGATGATAATAACTAAAGAAATCGTATATGTGTTCATTCATATATTTAGAACAATTAGAAATCCAATATGCTATGTTAGGGTTTTAAGTTAGGTAAGCAGAAGAACACACTGCAACTTCAAAATGTGCAGATTAGGGCAATCGAATTTATTGAGTTTTTTTTAGATGTCCTTAACAAATGTCATGACTTAGCTTGTTAATAATGTTTTCTTTTTTGTTTTCATACATGCAGTTGAATGTAATTACATTTAGGCAATGATTGATATATTGAATAAATATGTTTTAAAATAAATTCCTCAACACAATATTTATTATAAAACTAATTTTAGGATTAGCCATATATCTTGTGCCCTAATAAAAATATTTTTTAAAAATATAATAATATAATTTTTTATCTTTTATGTACTCAATAATACATTAAAAAATTAAAATATTTTACATTTTTAATAATTTTTAGTAAAATATTTTTTATAATATTTTAAAAATGTGTTCTTAAGTTACATGTTAGCAATACCCAAAATTTTAATTAATAACACATGTATGTTGAGAAAATTTTTTTGTAGCAATTCCTTACGTCACAAGTAAAAATCATGTTATGTCAGTAATATTTTTGCTGTAATACCAAGTTTTTTGCCAACAACTTCGATTCATGGCATAACTCAGCATCGCTTGCAACTTTGATTGCTAGTATAACCAGTCTTTGCCAACAATTTCATTCGCTGACATAAACTATGTAATTTTTTCAGTCACTGACTTAACTCGCATTTGCCAACAATTTGAATTGTTGGTATATATCGCCTTTGCTATAAACTTTTGTTGTTATCATAACTCGCATTTTTCAACTATTTAGATTGATGACTCAACTATTTTTTCACGACAATCTTTGTGTTGTAAAAACCGCACTTATTATGCGACAACTTTGATTGTTGCTAAAATTAATATTTGTGCCTACTATTCTTAAATGACATTATACTATTTAATAAATAATTTTATGGAATCAATATAACAAATTATTTTTCTATGTTTATTAAATATATAAAAATTATTATTATAAGAGAAAAATAGAGAAATAAAATAATAATCTCTATAAAAAGTTGGATTAAAAATTAGTAAAATACTATCCGTCGTTCCTATCTCATTATCGTTATGGGTCTCCATTTATTTTTTCTTACAGAAAAGGCACCATGAATAATTGAATATTATTAAGTTTTAATTTTTTTTAAAAAAAATTAACATAACTATAATAAAATCCTATACAATTCAACTAAATATATCAAATAAAACACAAATTTAACAAAAGAACATACACATAATTTTTTTAACATATAAATTAAAATAATGTGAATTAGGA
Source organism: Arachis duranensis (assembly GCF_000817695.3). NCBI lineage: Eukaryota > Viridiplantae > Streptophyta > Magnoliopsida > Fabales > Fabaceae > Arachis > Arachis duranensis. The sequence goes on from NW_026264851.1 coordinate 841,038, forward strand.
TTACTTACACAACATATATATAAGAGATTTTTTTAAATAAATAAATAAATTTTTTATTTACTGAAATATGTAATTTGTAGCGTTTTTACCCAAATCCATCTTTTTACTTATCTCGTTTACACGGTAGATAATTTCACTTTGAGCATATCTCGTTTACAGTAAGACACAACACAGTTTGTACGTATCACGTTTATACACGTGATACGTAGAATAAAGTGGGATCTAAGTATCTTGTTTACACTGTAAATAAGATATACTCAAAGTGAAATCGTTTACAGTATAAACAAGATACATGCTGAATAAAAGGTTTTCACTGTAAATGAGATATAGTACGACAAAATTCAATCAGTCGCAAAATCGTTGATATTCTCCACAAATATCTCAATCATTCTTCTCATTCATTTCTTCGATAAATTTAGTATGAATGTCTAGTATTAGTGGTTATTTTGTTGTGATGGTGTATCGCAACTATCACATAAAGAACAGTGACACTGTGCTGGTTGTATTCGAGTGTGAAAATTCTATTCTGTTGCGCACTCAGAGAGTATTTTTTGTCTGAGTTAACAAATCTGATATTGACACATGTCGGTGGTCATGGAAGAAAAGAGGTTCGGAAGTGTGGGTCTTCGGACGCCACCACTCCACGAATGCTGTAATTAGGAAGTTGTCAAAGACAAAGTCCCTGAGTTACACCGTGTCGCTGATGCTAGCCTCCCTCAAGTAAGGGGACAATGGTGTCTGGGGGTGCAAGAGTGTGGCTCACTCGTCTAGGGAGTAGTTGGTGTGGCCTTTGTTAAAAGCAAGGTTGCGAGAACTGAATCGATTATCAAATCGGTCAAGTGATTGGTTCATTGGTTTAATGGTCCAACCAGAATCGAACCATAGTTGAACCGATTTAATTAAATATATAATAAAACTATTAAAAATTAAATATATAATTTCAAATATTCAAATTTAATATTTTTTAAACTAATACAATTCAAAATGTTAAGATTTTACATAATAACTTGTTCATATTTAATTATTAAAAATTCTAATTAATTTCTAAATTCTAATAAAATAATCAGTAACAACACTTATCACATTAGTAACGAAAATTTTAAATTTAAAAATTTTAACAATAACTTCTAATAATCAAATAATCATTAACAAAATAAATAAAAACTCATAAAAATAGAAAAAATAGCAACTCCAAATTAGAATCAGATTCTAACAACTGAGAATCAGTAAAAATAACAAAATAAACAATAAAGTAATATGAAAGAGAAAAAGCTAACTTGCAACACATGATATTCTATGATAGTTGTTTACAAAGTCAAGATGCTGAGCCTTAAAATGCAGATTTATTGTGCTTTAGAAAAAGAAGGAACACAAGTTCAAAAAGTTAAGAAGCAACAATTTCAATTGTTATGTATCACTCAAGAGTATCAAGAAAGGTTTATTATAACACCATTAAAATGCTCACAAAATGTAAATTCCGGTTAAATTAGTAGATAATTAGTCAATACATTAGTGATTATCAATGGCGCCATCAACATGGTACGCACAATTGTAATCTCAACTCTTTATCACAACTTCGCACAACTAACCAGCAAGTGCACTGGGTCGTCCAAGTAATAAACCTTACGCGAGTAAGGGTCGATCCCACGGAGATTGTTGGTATGAAGCAAGCTATGGTCATCTTGTAAATCTCAGTCAAGCAGACTCAAATGGTTATGGAGGATAACATAAAACATAAAATAAGGATAGAGATACTTATGCAATTCATTGGTGAGAATTTCAGATAAGCGTATGGAGATGCTTTGTCCCTTCCGACTCTCTGCTTTCCTACTGTCTTCATCCAATCCTTCTTACTCCTTTCCGTGGCAAGCTGTATGTAGGGTTTCACCGTTGTCAGTGGCTACCTCCCATCCTCTCAGTGAAAATGTTCAACGCGCTCTGTCACAGCACGGCTATTCAGCTGTCGGTTCTCGATCATGTCGGAATAGAATCCAGTGATTCTTTTGCGTCTGTCACAAACGCCCCACAATCGCGAGTTTGAAGCTTGTCACAGTCATTCAATACTTGAATCCTACTCAGAATACCACAGACAAGGTTTAGACCTTCCGGATTCTCTTGAATGCCGCCATCAATTCTAGCTTATACCACGAAGATTCCGATTAAGGAATCCAAGAGATAAACATTCAAGCCTTGTTTGCTTGTAGAACGGGAGTGGTAGTCAGGCACGCGTTCATAAGTGAGAATGATGATGAGCGTCACATAATCATCACATTCATCATGTTCTTGGGTGCGAATGAATATCTTAGAACAAGAATAAGCTGAATTGAAGGTCTAGGCATGGCCGAGAGGCCAGCCCCCATGATCTAAGAACTAGACATCCAAAGATGATCTAGAGATCTAAAGTGATCAAAAGATGAAAATACAATGCAAAAGGTCCTATTTGTAGAGAACTAGTAGCCTAGGGTTTACAGAAATGAGTAAATGACATAAAAATCCACTTCCGGGCCCACTTGGTGTGTGCTTGGGCTGAGCATTGAAGCATTTTCGTGTAGAGACTCTTCTTGGAGTTAAACGCCAGCTTTTGTGCCAGTTTGGGCGTTTAACTCCCATTGTTGTGCCAGTTCCGGCGTTTAACGCCGGGCAGTTTTGAGCTGATTTGGAACGCCAGTTTGGCCCATCAAATCTCGGGCAAAGTATGGACTATTATATATTGCTGGAAAGCCCAGGATATCTACTTTCCAACGCAGTTGAGAGTGCGCCAATTGGGCTTTTGTAGCTTCAGAAAATCCACTTCGAGTGTAGGGAGGTCAGAATCCAACAGCATCTGCAGTCCTTTTCAGCCTCTGAATCAGATTTTTGCTCAGGTCTCTCAATTTCAGCCAGAAAATACCTGAAATCACAGAAAAACACACAAACTCATAGTAAAGTCCAGAAAAGTGAATTTTAACTAAAAACTAATAAAAATATAATAAAAACTAACTAAAACATACTAAAAACATACTAAAAATAATGCCAAAAAGCGTACAAATTATCCGCTCATCAATTAGTTTTTAATAAGGAAGATTAGAAATGTGAAAATTATATTAAATTAAGATAGAGCTCGTTGAAACGAGAATTTTGACACCAATTTCGAAGAAAACGATCCAAAATTGGATCGAACGGGCCAAACCGGTTGAACTGGACCCAAACCGGGCTATCGGTCCAACCGGACCAGCCCTTTTAAGTGAACCCAACAGTGCCTTCTCCCTCATTTTCTGCAGCACGAAGATGAAAGCTTCTCCAGGGAGGAGAGAAACAAAACACCCCGTAACTTTATGGTAAATTTCTAACTCCCGTAATTTCTCCGTCCGAGCTCCAATTGCTGCACCGTTTGCGGCCACGCGTTCACCGCATTGAGCTCTATGTTTCTACCGGAACAATTTCATAGGTAACTCATTATTTCACACTCAGCCTTCATTTCCACCAATTTTCAAGTTTTGAGAAGGAATGTTGAATTTCTTTGATTTTTGATGTTTTAGGATCCAATTAGCTTGAGGAAAACGTTCACTCTTGCTTATGTGAAGCTTGAGTAAGGTGAGAATATGATAATTCTATTTTAATTTCATTGGATTTGAGCTTTGAGTATTAAATTGGGTATATATGTGTTATAAATGTGTATTAGGTTGTGAATAAATAATTGGAGCTTGAAATTATGAATACTGAAACTTGGAGGAAGCAGATTAGTTGAGTTTTGAGAGGCTGCCTTGGTTTTGAATAAATAGCTTTGGTTGTTACGTGGAAATCGGCCAAGGTATGGTTTAAGTTTCTTGCATTTAATATATAATGTTCTGTAAAAACTTAGACTAGATGACCATAGGATAAGTTTGAATGCAGGTGTATGTTTAATGTTTAGTAATTTATCGATGAATATATTTGGTTGAAGTTTATTGGATAATTAGTTATTAATTTTGGATGGTGAATGTTGTTATGTTAATTTGGAGAGAATTATGGTTGAATGTTATTGTTGATGAACATAGTTGGTTTGGTGCTTGTTGATTAATTAATGATTTGGTAAATTATTGATTTGAGGTATAACTATTGTGGAGGTTGTTGTGATAATGAGGTACTTTTTGTTAGAAGCCTAGGATTAGTAAACTATGATCCTTAGTTGAATTTTGGTTGTTGGATTTGAATATTGTATGAGTATAATTGTTGATCTAAGGTAGATTTATTGTGGTGACTGTTATGATGATGAGGAAGGGTATGTTGAATTGAAAAGAAAGCAGGTTTGGACCCGAAAAGGGTGGCAAAGTCCGAGTTTTAGAGGAGGTGCTGCCAAAATTTTATAAAAATTAGATATTTTGTTTATATGATTATCTAAAAAGATTTAGATTCAAAGGTTATATGGTTTGATTTATAGTTATTAAGAAAATGAGCATGTTTTAAGTTTGATTCATTTAGAAAAAAATGAATTATATTTTGAATTGGAATTATTGATGGACGGAATGGGAGGTGCGATAATGAAGGATAAGGATTGAATATGATTGACGTATAATGATGAATGAGATGCGATTGAGAATGATGTGGATGTTGATGAATTATAATTGAATTATTTATATGCCTTATGAATTTGAATAATCTGAGATACGAGATTCCCTAGATCAAGTGCCGTGGCTTGCCACCACGTGTACTAGGTTGAAAACTCGATACTCTGTTGATCCTACGACGTAAGTGTGCCTGGGCACTATATAAATTCCCAAAAATGTTACCCCCATTGAGCAATATTGATTATTTGAGAAAAAGCTGTGCATAGTCTCTTGGGGATGCACGTCGGGGGACAGTCTAAGGACAATTCAGAATTGTCGAGTTGGCTGAATAACCGACAGATGAGCCTCATCAGCCATAGGACATGCATGCATCATATGCATATTACTTGAATTACTTGTTGGTGCTTTAATTAGGTGTGCTTATATGTACTTGCCATGCTAAATGTGTATTTGTTACCAGTAATAACTGTAACCTTTTTGTGTTTGCCTTATCTGTCTATTTGTCTGTAAAAATGCATGAATGAGTTGGAGATGGAGGAATGGTAGTATGAGACTTAGATTAAGTTAAGTTAGGATTAAACATTTTTAGAAAACCACATTTTATAGCTCCTGTTTAATACTTTAAGCTCTATAATCTGAGTGTCGGTGTTCTAGGATTGCCTCTGGCATTCCCAAGACCTTATATATTATGTGTGTGGCACCTTTATCATACTAAGAACCTCCGGTTCTCATTCCATACTATGTTGTTGTTTTTCAGATGCAGGTTGAGAGGCATCTCATTAGGCGTCTGGACCCTTGAAGTGGAGTGGTTATAAGGTTATTTTGTTATGCTATGATGTGTATATATGTACTTGGTTTTCTCTCTGCATAACTTGTTCTTTTGATCCTCCTAGAGGTTTATGGAGAGGCAGGATTGTGTATATGTACTTTTGGGTTTTGGGATATGTATATATATATATGTGTAAATATTCTCCGACCAGTCTTGATTTCGCAGGCTGAGTTGGAAACTTGTTATTTTGTTTCTTTGGCACTCTATTCCTACTTCTGTTATCTTATGTTTACTAATTATGATTTTATTAGCACGTAAGTTAACTCATACCTTGAGCATTGCGCTTTTATTTCGCGATTTTTGTTTCCTCTTTTTTTCAAGGCTCCTAGCATATTATAATTCTTCTGCTATTATATGTACTCATTTTATTTTAGAGGTCGTAATACCACACCACATATGTTTTACAGCTTAAGCGTAAAGCTTAGTGTGGTAGGGTGTTACACAAAATCCCTAATAGATGATAATATCTAAAAAACTTGTAAAAATTAACTCAAAATCAGAAATTTAGAACAATAGTACAAAATTAACTCCGAAATTTGACAAAATTCAATAATAATTAACTCAATATAAATAACAATCAATAATTCTTCTTGTTAACAACAATTAACAATAAAAGAAATTAACTCAAAAAAATAAGAATAACCAAGGAAATTAACTCAAGCAAGAGGGCTGTAGCGCGGCAGAATAGGAAATGTGTGCGACAGAAGAATGAGACGGAAAAGACGAGATGCGACACCACATAAGTTGAGACGCAAGACGCATTGCGATGGAGGAGCCGAGATTGAGCAGTGGGACGGCAAAACAGGGGCCATGCAGCGAAGGAGGAATGAGACAGAGACATGTTGCGAAGCAAGACACGTTGCGACGGAGGAAAGGAGATTAAACAGTGGGGACAACAGCTGGAGGAGATGCGACAACAATGCTGATAGTGGTGAGGATGGCTAGTTGCTACTCTGCTCTGATAGGGTTTTTACTTTTTAGGGTTGGGTTTGGTCCGCTTGTGGAGAAAGAAGGCGAGGGGCTATTATGTTGTGTTTGTTTTTCTTTCTTAATGAATCAAACGGTGCCGTTTGATGGATAGAGAAACAAACCAGGGTGCATAAATACCGGGCCGGTTCACTGGTTAACCATCAGTTTATCTTATTTACTAACTATTTTTTTGCAGAACGATTCTATACATCAACCAAATTGACTAAAAAATCGGTTTTTGATTAATCCGGTCGAACCGACGGGTCCTATTCGATTTTCAAAACACTGATTAAAAGATGAATGTATTTCAATAATAAATATAATTTTATTTCAAGATATAAAGATAAAAATTAACAATAAATAACTATTTCACATTTCAAAATAATTAATTATAAAAAATCTAATTAATAATTAATTTATCAAATATCAATACAACATATTGAAAATTAAAATTGAGAATATGATGTTTTATTTAAATACATGTAAAAATACAATAAACATTTAAAAAATAAATTAAAACTAATCATTACAATTAAATTAATTAAGAATTTCAATTAAATTAATTAATTAACATTTACTAATTCAGTAATTTGTACATTCATTCCGCACAACCGAACAAATTCTAATAACATGACAATCTAATCTACATATATAACAACACTAAGTTTATAAAAATACCCAAACTATAATTACATGTTCAATCTCTTAAAAGAGAAAAAGGATTAAAACTAACTTCGAAGTCAATCGCTCCCGCAATGTACCAAATAGTGTTCAGGCAGTTGATGTCTCCGTTCTGTGTGTCTAGTCCGAGTATCTCACAAATACCAAGAGAAACGTCCGAGAAAGAGAAAAATGAAAGAAATGGGGGAGGAAAGGGACCAGAAGGGTGTTGTGAACGAGTTCCTTATATAAGTGCATCTATGCCTTATCTCGTTTACAGTATAAACGAGATAACCTGTAAACGAGATAAGCCACCTTACACAGCATGTTTATAAACATGATACGTCCAAGTCGTGTTGTGTCTCTCGTTTGCACTGTAAACAAGATATGCTCAGAGTGAAATCGTTTACAGAGTAAACATGATAAGTAAAAAGATGGATTTTGGTAAAAATTATATAATTTACATATTTCAATAAATAAAATATTTATTTTATTTATTTAAAAAAATCCTATATATAAGAACATTTAAAGACTAAATCCTCATAGTGGTCCTTGAGATTCACGGATTATACCATTTTAGTCATTTAGATTCACAATTCACTATAATGGTCTCCGAAATTTAGTTCCAAGCACCATATTGGTCCCTAAACCCTTTTTGGCATTGAATCAACGAATGGAATGTTGAGTTAACTTTGATTTTTCATGCTAGACACATGGTTAAATGACATCTTTTCGTTTTGACGCTTAAACAACGCAAAAACAAGGTCGTTTTGGAGAATGAGGGAAAATAAACGGTTTGCACATCATATAAACTCTTATTCATCTTCTCGTTTTTGTCTTATTTAAATGCCAAAATAAAATGTCGTCGTTTAGTCCTGTATTTAGCATGATAATTTAGAGCCAGCTTAGCACTACTTCGTTCATTAATTCAGTGCTAGAAAGAGTTTAAGGACTAATATAGTGCCCAAAAACTCCGAGACCAATATAGTAAATTTTGAATTTGAATGACTGAATTGATAAAAGTTGTGAATTTAAGGAATTGTTTTAGAGATTTAATCAACATTTAAGTAAATTTTCTTTTGTAGAGATTTTATGGGTCTCCATAAGGCGAGTACCTCATCTCCACCCGTTTTCATTTATTCGCGGAACGAGTCTCCATCTTTATAAAAATTTTGTGAGTCTCATTAACTTTTTCGTTGCAGGTAATTTTTATGATTTTTTTGGACATTCTTAGGTAAAACATTCATATTTAAAACTTTAATTTGTCATTAATAAAGCAAGAGGAATAAATGTTTAAATTCAAAAACTGAATACACGACGAATTTAAAAATAATTTTATAATCAAAATAATAATTTGCGTGGCATATTTTAATATTGCAAAAATAAGAAGTTAAATACTTTGCTTATTATGGATATCAAAGTAGGCGATAATTTAGTTTATTTCAGTCAAAAAAAAAAAATAGGCGGTAGCTCTTGCCTCCTGTGTGGTCTAACCAAAGGCCCGTTGAAATTAGTTTGAATATAAAGTCAATAAATTTATGAACGAGTTATAATTCAAATGAATTTTTTTACTTAAAAAATGTGAGTTCAAATTTTATTTATTATTATATTATGATATCTAGAATTAGAGATTATCCAATGTATCTGACAAAAAAAAGTGAATAAATTTAATTTATTAAACTAAAAAGGATGTGTGGATTAGTCAATCTAACTTTTTCCTAAATCATAAAATTAATTAAAATAAATTTAATAAAAATAATAAGTAAAAAGTTAATTATTACTCAGGCACAAATAAAAAATAATTAAATTATAATATAATTTTTTAAAATCTCAATATTAATAAAATTGTCTATTAGAATATCGTTTTAAATTAGTGTAAAGAATAAAATAAATTATGTAAAATGTGTCTCATAATTAGGAGCATATATATATAATAAATAAATAAAATAACAAGTCACCAAAAATAAATAAAATAACAAAAAAATAAAATGGAAAAAAGGAAGTATGTTTAGATATTTAATTTTCAAATGTTGTATATAGTGGCGGAGTTTGAAATAAAATTTTGTGGGACAAAAATTTAACACAAATTTTAGCCTTTCGTTTAAAAAATACATCAAAATTTTTATTTTTCATGATTATTTTATATAAAAATTTAAATATATATCCTATAAAATATGTAAAAAAGAAGTTAGAAGGATAAATATTAAAAATTATAATACTTATTGAATTTTTTTATTAATTTATACAAATACAATAATATCAATACTTATTGAATATTCTAATATTTTTTATCATATAAAAATTAAATTAAATAAACAGCGAAATATAAAATAATATTAAATTAAATAAATAAAAAATACCTAATTTTTTTATATTTGAACTCAAAGGTAGATGGAGTGTTGCTTGTTGAATAGAGAGCCATAAAATGCGAATACAAAGCTGCTAGCAAAGCAACGTTTTTATAATGATGATTTTTATCTTTTATTTTTTTAGATAATCTTTTTTTATTTTTTATTTTTTTTTGTTAGATAACTTTTTTATTTGATTTGATTGTTAGATGATCTTTTTTTTATAATGAAGATTTTTACCTTTTATTTTATTAGATAATTTTTTTTGTTAGATAACTTTTTTTATTTAATTTGATTGTTAGATGATCTTTTTTATTCTTATCTTTTTTTGTTAGATAATTTTTTTATTTAATTTGATTTTATCTTTTAATTTTGATGTGTTGTGAAAGCCAATAAAGACCTACTCAGTGCAATAAAAGCAAGAGATGAAGATTGAATATGAGTACTTTAAATCATAGTAAAGTATTTAAAGCCAACTGAACTATTTTTTATTTTTTGAAGAAGTACTATTAATTTTTTTATAAAAAATCTGGGTCCCTTGTCTCAACTAAGCTTCGTCCCTGGTTGTATATATCTATTTTTTAAAAGTTTAATTTTAATCACATCTGTTCTTTTAGATGATCATTCACACAGTCAATATTAAAGGTAGTTATTTTTGCTGATGTGACGTTAAGTAATTAAATAAAAAAAATATTGAGTACCATTAGATTTACCATCAGAATTATCGTCAAAATAAATCTGACAGTATAAACCTCGTTGGTAATTGTTTACCGACAGATTTTTTTTGTCTGTCCGCTAATTATCGGTGGATTTAGCAGTGGATATTAACTCTTAATTTGGCAAAATTCTGGAGCTTGTTACCGTCGAATTTATTCCCCAGTAAATCAGCGGTAATCTTAAATTTTATTTTTTTAATTTGTTTAAAAATTCAATATATAATTTTAAATGTTTAAACTCAATAATTTTTAAACTAACAAAATTTAAAATTTTATAATTTTCTATAATAATTTGTCTATAATTTTCATTAAAAGTTCACAAATAAGTTGACACATCAAAATTTAAGAATAAAGAAGAAAAATAATAATTACTCAAGTATGAAAAAAAGTAGCACCATAAACATATACTCTAAATCTAGAAAAGATGAACTTACGTAAGGTTGATATGAAAAATAAGATATCTCATGGTGGCTAAGTAAATTGCATAGTTAAAACTATCTAGACAATAAAATATTGAAAAAAAAAAATTAAGTATACAAATGGTATATCTATTTAAGATTCAAAGTAATCCACTAACATGCATATGTATGTCTCTCAAATGGTATATCTATTTAAGGTTATACAATTTCAGCAACTTACAAACCTAATTAGAGGTTTTGCATCATAAACTTACTATCTATAGGCGCATTTCCTAAATTACACGCAACCTAACCTAACATTATTTAATTTCTAATTACATTAAATTAATATAACAAACCCTAATCACACACTTCATTAAAAAATTTAACATATAATTTAATAAAATACCTAACAAAATTTTAAACAAACAAAAAAACTGAAAAAATACAAAAACTATAAAAAAAATTTACCTCTGATGGTGGCTGCAGAATGGTAGAAGTGTGGTGGTGACAGGAGGCAGCAGTAAAACCTATAGTGGGGAAGTTAGGGTTTAGAAACAACCTTACCTTAGCATGGTGGACCCCAGCCACAGTGATAGCGACAAGGCGACGGCCACCAATCGACGGTAAGGGACACCAACAGCGGAGGCACAGCGGAGGATTTCCTTAGAGATTCCAGCAGCAGTGATAATGATGTGCTGATCTGCGACGACAATATGGCTTATCGGCAACGACAGCAGCTCCAGGCGGTGGCGGCACAACCTTCTTCAATGGAGATCAGAGGGAGAAAGATGAAAGAGAAGAAGAACAAGAAGAAGAAGAAGAAGAAGAAGAAGAGAAGAGAGAGAGTTTGCAAATATGAGGGAGAATGATTTCACGTTTGAATTTTATTCTAAATTTATCGTCGGATTTACCGGCAGAAAAATTCGAAGGTAAAATGTTCGTCGTTGCCTAAACGACGCATTTTACTAAATTCTGTTACTATCGAAATTTTTTTACAGAAAATCTGACGATAAATTCGGTAATAGAATTAATTTTCGTGTCTCTATTTATCGTCGGAGTTAGTGGCGGAATTTTAAATCTGACAGTAACTTACTGAGTGACGAATTTTTACTCATAACTGTCAAAAATTTTTTGCAAAATCTATTGGTAACGTCCGTTGCTAAATCCGACAATATTCAGCATATTTCTTATAGTGAATGTAAATTTTAAGATTTAGGTATAACTTTTAGAGAATTATATTGTTAGTATCGCAACTGTTCAATCATGAATGATATTACATCGGCAAAAATATTACACTCATCTTAATGTTATCTTAGTTAAGAGTTTTCCCAAAAATATGCTGTTCATTTATATTATCTTTTTTTTGAACAAAAGTAGCTCAACACAATAAAGTGGAGTAGAGGAACAAGGGCAACTAAAATAAACACAGACATAAGTGTAGAGCTGGTAACTGTTGTCATCTCCGGCACTGCCATTAACAACCAAACGGATTGACTCCACACCATTCCTTGTAACTCAAGAAGGACATGATCTTTACTCCTTCAACACTTGTCTCTACCTGTTGAAAAACTCCACTATTCCGCTCCAACCAGATGTTCCAAATAACCGCACAGAATTCTATCAGCCATTTTCTTTGCTCAGACTTCCCACCTGTTGATTTGATCCAGCTCTCATAAAACTCTTTAGTGGTTCCCGGGATGGCCCAAGCTCTATCAAAAAACGTCAGCCATAATAATTTGTAATAATATAAAAATAGTGTATATAATAATTAATGATTTAATGTCCAAAATGGTCTTTAAAATTTCCAACTCATTTTAGATTAGTCCCACAATAGCCTTTGAAATTTCTAACTCATTTTAGATTAGTCCCCCACTTTTTAAAATAACTAAATAAGTTCTTCATTTTCAAAATCAAAATTTAAACATGAACATCTCTAGATATGTGAGAATAAAAGAAAGGCAGAGAAAAAATAAAAGAAGGCAGACAAAAGATAGAAGAGAGAAAATAGTAGATAGTTAAGGATCGGAGTTTTTATAGGAAACTATTTTATAGTATGCTCTCTAAGTTAGGAAACTATATAAATGAGTGAAATCAAAATGTATTCAATTTAATTAAAATCAAAGGAATTCACATCCATAACAATTATTCATTTTCTTTCTTTTTCCTCTTTAATAATTATATAGCGAGTATATTATTGTGAGTAATGTTCAATTTTATATTACTTTTTATCTATTAGAAATCAAAATTCCACTGTAGACTTAACAAGATATTTTAAATCAAAGTGTTGGAACAGAAAGATTGTTCACATCCATCCTGACAAAATCAGGGAGATCTTTAAGTTTCCTCAACTGAAAGATGACCCAGACTCCTTTAATAGGAGAATGATGAGGGTAAACAAAGGCCTGGACAAGATTCTAGAGGATATATGCATCCCTGGAGCCAGGTGGGCCACCAGCACCACTGGCATCCCAAATCAACTCAAGAGAGAAGATCTCAAACCAGTTGCCAGAGGCTGGCTGGACTTTATTGGGTGTTCTATATTGCCCACCAGCAACCGTTCTGAAGTTACTGTTAAAAGAGCAGTAATGATTCACTGCATCATGTTGGGAAGAGAAGTAGAAGTTCATCAACTAATCTCGTGTGAACTCTACAAAATAGCAAACAAGAACTCCAAGGATGCCAAATTGGCCTATCCAAGCTTAATTTCTATGCTCTGCCGAAATGCCAGAGTGAAGATGGGAATAACTGAGTATATCTCAGTTGAGCGGCCAATCACTAAAATATCAATGGAAAGACAACAACTGCAGGATGATCCAATCAAGAGAAGAGCACAAGAATTCCTCCCAGAACTTCCTCAATTCAAATAATGGGAACATCTTGAGGCATCTGTTTCCAAGTTGCAAGAAGTTATGAACCAAATAAAGGAAGAACAGAACAATCAAAGTAGCATGCTTTGCAAATTGCTTAGGGAACAAGAAGAGCAAGGGCATGACTTAAGGGAGCTGAAGCGCCAGAAATTAATCATTGAAGGACCAAGCACCTCACAGATCAGAGGAACATCCACTTCTCAAAATACAGGTTGTTGAGTTCTAATTTTAGCTTTAACTCTGTGATAGTGTTATTATAGGAATTTACCTTAGAAGTTATACAGTAGTAGTAGTAATTAGCATATCTATTCTGGTTTTATTTCCAATTAAGTTATAATTTATTTTTCTCATCATCATCAAACATGAATAAAATAGTAGATAATTAGAATAAAGAAGTAATTTATATTTTTCGAGTTCTTAATAATAAAAATTATAATTAATTATATGTGGTGGCAATACCTTTTGTTCTCTGAATGAATGCTTGAACAGTGCATAATTTGTATCTTAAATTTTACGAATGTTGGCTCCTGAAAGAATGAGGAACACGAAAAATATTATTGATGATCTGAAAAATCATGAATTTGATTCTTGAAGCAAGAAAAAGCAGTGAAAAAA
>NW_026264851.1:855095-870426 GCF_000817695.3 Arachis duranensis
GCTGAGTCACAATCTGAAAAGGTTTACCCAGTTATGTGTCTGTGGCATGTATGTATCTGGTGGTAATACTGGAAGACAGAGTGCTTTGGGCCACGACCAAGACTCATAAAGTAACTGTGTTCAAGAATCAACATACTACACTAGGAAAATCAATAATACTATCGGAATCTTGAGTTCCTACGGATGCCAATCATTCTGAATTTCAAAGGATAAAGTGAGATGCCAAAACTGTTCAGAAACAAAAAGCTATTAGCCCCGCTCATCTAACTAAAACCTGAGTCTCACTTGAAACTCTGAGATATTATTGCTTCTTAACTTCTTTTTATCCTATTTTATTCTTCTAGTTGCTTGGGGACAAGCAACAGTTTAAGTTTGGTGTTGTGATAAGCGGATATTTTATACGCTTTTTGCATTGGGGGTAATTTCATGTAGATTTTAGTATGCTTTAATTAGTTTTTAATAGGATTTTATTAGTTTTTAGGCAAAAATCATATTTCTGGACTTTACTATGAGTTTGTGTATTTTTCTGTGATTTCAGGTATTTTCTGGCTGAAATTGAGGGAGCTGAGCAAAAATCTGAGTTAGGCTGAAAAAGGACTGCTGATGTTGTTGGATCCTGACCTCCCTACACTCGGAATGGATTTTTTGGAGCTACAGGAGTCCAATTGATGCGCTCTCAATTGGGTTGAAAAGTAGACATCCAGGGCTTTCCAGCAATATATAATAGTCCATACTTTGCGCAAAGATAGATGATGTAAACTGGCGTTCAACGCCAGTTCCATGTTGCAGTCTGGCGTCCTGCACCAGAAACATGTTACAAGTTGGAGTTCAACACCCAAAACATGTTACAAACTGGTGTTCAACTCCAGAAACAGCCCAAGCACGTGAGAGTCTTAAGTCTCAGCCCTAGCACACACCAAGTGGGCCCCATAAGTGGATTTCTGCACCAATTATCTTAGTTTACTCATTTTCTGTAAACCTAGGTTACTAGTTTACTATTTAAACAACTTTTAGAGACTTATTTTATACCTGATGACATTTTCAGATCTGAACTACATACTCTTTGACGGCATGAGTCTCTAAACTCCATTGTTGGGGGTGAGGAGCTCTGCAGCGTCTCGATGAATTAATGCAATTACTTATATTTTTCCATTCACATATGCGTGTTCCTATCTAAGATGTTCATTCGCGCTTAATTATGGAGAAGGTAATGATCCGTGACACTCATCACCTTCCTCAACCCATGAACGTGTGTCTGACAATCACCTCCGTTCTACATCAGATTGAAGGAATATCTCTTAGATTCCTTAATCAGAATCTTCGTGGTATAAGCCGGAGTGATGGCAGCATTCATGAGAATCTGGAAAGTCTAACCTTGTCTGTGGTATTCCTTGTAGGATTCCGGGATTGAATGACTGTGACGAGCTTCAAACTCCTGAAGGCTGGGCATTAGTGACAGACGCAAAAGAATCATTGGATTCTATTCCAACCTGATTGAGAACCGACAGATGATTAGCCGTGCTGTGATAGAGCATCTGTACCATTTTCACTGAGAGGATGGGAAGTAGCCATTGACAACGGTGACACCCTACATAGAGCTTGCCATGGAAAGAATTTTGCAATTATGTTATTGAGTTGAATATTATATTGCAGGGATTCAGAGGACAAAGCATCTCCAAAACCCCAACATATTCTCCACTACTGCATTACAAGTAATTAGTTCACGCTCTTTTATTTTTCTAATAATTCAACTGATAATTTTAATTGAAATCCTGACTAAGAATGATAAAATAAACATAGCTTGCTTCAAACCAATAATCTCTGTAGGATCGACCCTTACTCACGTAAGGTATTACTTGGACGACCCAGTGCACTTGCTGGTTAGTTGTGCGGATTGCAAAAGTGTGATTGCAATTTCGTGCACCAAAGGCTTATTGAGAATTGATGATTCCTTACAAGGTGAGTGGTGTGTGGCCGATGACTTTAATAGTGTGTTATCAATGGCAGACACAAGGGGTAACTCTCAGCTATCAAGAGACCAATAGCACTTTGCAGATTGTCTCTTAGGATATCGGTTGCAAGATATGGGATTTCAAGGCCAACCTTTCACTTTACAAAGATGATTAATTAGAAGAAGACTAGATAGATATATTACTAACGATGCATGGTCCCAAAGATTTAATCAAGAGTAGTGAAACATCTTCCGAAATTAAAGTCTGATCATGCTCCTATTCTTCATCTTGGTGAGTTAAGTGGCGGATCTTCTTCTCGACTTTTTAGATTTATTGCAGCTTGAAAAACATGTGAAATTTAAGAAATTCCTAGAGAGTAACTGGCAGAAAAATGGGCTCTTGAATGAAAATATTTCAAAGTTTATGGAGGCACCAAGCATTGGAACAGTGACGTATTTGGGAACTTGTTCAAAAGGAAAGCCCGACTATTTGCAAGATTGGATGGCATTTCTGTTGCTCTTCGGTTTGAAGTAAACCCTTTCTTAGATAATTTGCAATTCTCTCTATGGAAGTAGCTAGAGGCAGTGCTGATTCAGAAAGAGATTCACTGGAAGCGGTGCTCAAGATGTAAGTGGATTAACTTTGGAGACAAAATAACTCCTACTTCCATAACATTGCCACTTCTAGAAGGAAGAGGAATAAAGTGACTATGTTAAAGAATAATGAAGGAGTTTGGATAGATGATTCCCAATAACTTAAAGATCTTGGGATACAACACTTTTGCAATTTATACATAGAGGAAATGCCTTATGAGAAGTTGGAGGCACCTGACTTGTTTCCTCCACTGACTGACGAGGAGAGAAGTCGACTAGACAATATGGTAACCAATGAAGAGATTTCTTCTCCCTCTTTGCTATGGGTGCTTGGAAAGCTCCAGGACCTGATGGCCTACCTCCGATATTTTACCAGAGTAACTGGGATCGATTAAATGGCCTTTGGCAGAGTGGGTGAAGAAAGTATTTGTAGATCATGAGGAAATCAAGGCAGTCAATAACACCTTCATCTCCCTTATTCCGAAAAAAGACAACCCAGAATCTTGTAGTCAGTTCAGGCCGATTGGATTATGCAACGTCACGTATAACCTGATCACTAAAATCATTTTTCACAAGCTTAAAGTAATTATGCCGAAACTTATTAGTCTATCTCAGTGCAGTTTTGTTCTGGGGAGGCAGAGCGTGGATAATATTCTAATTGCTTAGGAAGTTATTCATACAATAAGAACAAAAAAAGGATAGGTTGGATATATGGAGATCAAGATCGACTTAGAGAAGGCAGATGATAGATTAAACTGGCAATTTATCCAAGAGACTCTCATCGAAGCTGGTCTACCAGAGAGTTTAATTAATTTGATTGTGCAATGCTACACATCAGCAGATATGAAAGTTCTTTAGAATAGTGTCCTATCTAGTTCCTTCTTTCCAACCAGAGGTATTAAATAGGGAGATCCCATGTCGTCCTACCTATTTATATTATGTGTGGAGATATTATCTCATATCATCTCGGTGGCAGTAAAGTACAAATTTTAGAAATCAATTGTCCTCAATAGAAGTGGTCCAGATCTATCCCACCTTTGCATTGCAGATGATGTATTATTGTTTGGAAAAGTATTCCTAGATCAGGTTAAGATAGTGAGGGGCATTTTGGACTTATTCTGTCGAAGTTCAGGGCAAAAGATAAATTATGAGAAATCAAGTGTCTTTTTCTCTGACAATGTGTATTTGGTTTGGCAAGGAAGCTAGAATTAAGTAGATCTTTAGAGATGAGGCTAACGTCCAATTTGGATAAATAGTTGGGAGTCCCATTGCCTCATGAATGTACTAAAAAGTAAGATTTTCAGTTCATCCTTGATAGAATGACATATCGGCTTAGCACTTGGAAGGCACAAAATCTCTCTCTTGCGGGCAGGGTCACTTTGGCCCAATCAATGTTAATAACTATTCATTTCTATCTCATGCAAACAATGAGACTGCCACTGAGTTTGTGTGATAAGATTGATCAAGTTTGCAGGAACTTCGTGTGGGAAAGCAGTAGTGCTGGTAGGAAGGTCCATTTAGTTAGTTGGGAGAAACTGTGTTTTTCAAAAAAATTTGGCGGCTTGGGTTTTAGACCAGCCAGAGTAGTAAACGATGCTAATATCATGAAATTAGCATGGAATTTGGTGCAAAACAGGAATGCTCTTTAGGTCAAGGTAATCAGAAAAAATATAAATGTGGGGAGAATACCATGCCCATTGTCAAGAAGTTCCAATCTTGTTCAAATACTTGAAAGGGTATTGCTCAAGTGTGGCCTAAATTTGAAAGGAAATTGGTATGGTGGATCGATGATGGTGATAGCACTCGATTTTGGAGAGATCATTGGATTCTGGGCGTGAATAAACTTAAAACTTTGCTCAACCAGATATATTAGAGGATATGTTGAACAACATAGTCAGTGAATATACAACAAATGACAAATGAGATTTAGGTAAAATTGAGGAGGTTTTAGGAGAGGATTGGATCACTGTTTTCTCTTCCTTGAAAGCTCCAAAAGCAAACTTGGGGGATGATTAGGTAGCATCACTTCTTAATTCCAACGGTAAATTTAGCATTAAGTCAGTCTGCTCTATCTACTTGAATGCCCTTGAGGATTCTAGCGCTGATTTATTTTTTAGAATTTGGAAAATTGAATCCCCAAAGGATGCACACCTTTCTTTGGCTACTTGTTATTGAAGTCCTTTTGACCTAGTGTTATGGTAAATCAATTGCATATTTTGATTCGTGACACTGTATTTTGTTTTCTAGAAAATGAGCTGCATTTGGCTTGAGCTAGGTTGAATGGGCTATGCTGTGCTCAATGCCGGCTGAAATTAGCACTAGTTATTTTGTTTTGGTGGGGCCTAACTTCTCCAGTTAATGATTTCTTAGTTAGTAAACTAGCTAATTAGGATTTAGCTTGTTGCTTGGACTAACATTGTGTAATCTATACATTTGTTGACTATGACTGAAATGTTTCAGTTAGAGGTTGGGAAAGGATCTTTTAAGCTAGTTTGATGGAGAATTTTACGTTATGATTTTTCCATTTGTTTGGTTAATGCTTGACTTACTTGATTGGAAAAAATGTCAAGGGGTGCTTTGGTGCCTCATCCCTTAAAGCTTTTAAATGTTCCAATACAGAGAAGGATATGTTGTGATGCTGGTTTCCCCTCTTGTCTCTTTCATCCTCTTCTAGCAATTGCATGTGGTCCTTATTAATGTGCAACAGTTTCTATTACAGTTTTTTTCTTGAACCTATTGTTTTTATTATTGATTCTTATAATCTCCAAATAGATCCTTCTACTGTTGGTGCAAGTCAGAGTAATAGAGAGGAAGTAGATGTTTGGTCAGTCTTTGTAGGCAATGTGAACAGTCTCTTCTCCTATTTACATTAAAAGCTTTCTTTCCTGCTTAATTATCTCATTCTTGGGATAAATAATATGGTTAATTATGTTAAAGAAATTAAATGTTTTGTGAATGTAAAATGTATGTAAAAAGCCAAACAAATATATGTCAACTAGGAACTTATGATATTAGCATTGGCATAATGTTCTTGTTGCACTGCACTGTTCTCTTTATGGCCAAGGCCAAGGCCAAATAACTTGGAATTTAATTTGGAGGGCAAGTGAAAATTTATGGTAAAGTCTTATGTGTATTAGGTTAGAATAATATATTATGTTACTCTGACTATTGGTCTATTACATTAAGCATTATGTGCTCTTATTTATATAAATATATTGTTTATGTGTAATAGCATGGTAACAAGTTGAAATATGTCATAATAATCTGGTGTTATATATATATACACACACGTTTGTATTGTAGTATGCTTGACCTGTTGCCTATGGTATGACGGTAAAGTTATTAGTGATACATCTACTAAAATGAAGAAACTTACGTTATTAGTGATACATCTATTAAAATGAAAAAACTTTGTTTTAATTAGTGTAGTTTTCAATTCTAGACTGAAGTAGCACTCATATATATTGCATATATGGCTTGAAGATGAAACTGAATTGTAAGATCTATATTATGTATTGCATATTTGAACTGATTTACAAAGTTTGAATGTTTTCTAGCTAAATATTTTAATGTTTTTTCTTTTTTTGACAGAATAAATCCCAAACATAAGATGAGAGTTATTGCCTGTTTGATTTTACGTTTCGAATTAATGAATAACCTTATGATTAAGTTGTTGATGATTTGCTATGTTTTGACTATATTGCTATTGAGATAAAAGAAAAGAAAATTGAATGATAGTTATAGCAGGCAAGTAGTAAGGGATGTTAGTGTTGATTGGATTATTTATTTTAGTGATCTAGCATGTATAGAAAACACAAGAATAGATAGACGTACCTTTCATGCATTGTGTAATATGCTTAAAGGGCTTGGAAGGTTAGAACCAAGTAAGAATATGGGTGTAGAAGAAATGGTTGCCATATTTTTACATATTATAACACATGGCATCAAAATTAGAGTAATAAAGAGACAATTTGTGAGATCTGAAAAAATAATTAGTAGGCAGTTTAATGATGTATTACTTGCTATTTTAAGATGTCATAATCTCTTACTGAAGAAACCTCAACCATTTAGCCAGGATAGAATGGATGAACGATGGAAATGATTCCAAGTAATTTATCTTGTTAATGCTATTAAACCTAATATGCTTGGTTTGCTTTAGGATTGAGTTAATTGATCTTTTTTTTTGGATTTTAGAATTGCCTAAGAGCCTTAGATGGTATCCATATCAAGGTCAATGTCATTGAGTTTGATAAGCCTAGATATCGAAATAGAATAGGTGACATAACAACTAATTTGCTTGGAGTGGTTGCCCTCGATATGAAATTTATCTATGTACTGGCAGGTTGGGAGGGTTCAGTTGCGAATTCTAGCGGTATTGCGAGATGCACTATTTTGCAATGGGTTTAGTGTTCCCTAAGGTATTTTATTGAGACTTTAGTATGTTATCAAAGTAACCATTTGATCTTTCATTAATTTTGTTCAATTTTATATGTCACACTAGGTCATTACTACTTATGTGATGTTGGATACGTGAATTATGAAGGATTTTTGCCACCTTATAGAGGACAAAAATATCATTTGAGTGAGTTTAGTCCACATAATCAACCCAGTACAGTCCAAGAGCTTTAAAATATGAAACACTCACAAGTTAGAAATATCACTGAAAGGGCATTCGGAGTATTGAAAGCAAGATGAAAATTTTTAAGGGGAATTTTATTTTATCCTATTAAGACTCAAGGAAGAGTTATAACCACATGTTGCCTTTTGCATAATCACATTAGAAGAGTGATGGTTATTGATCCTATTGATGAGATAGTAAATCAAAATATGCTTGGAGTAGATGGTGGGACGATCCACCAAATTGAGACGAGCGATGCTTGGGGTAGATGGAGGGATCAACTTACACAAGAAATGTGGAACCAATGGAGGAGAAGACATCATATTCGATAATTGTGATAATTGTTTTATGTGTGAGGCTGTTTATCATAACATTGATTTCATTTTGTTGATGTGTTTTATAACACCTTACCACACAAAGCTTTACGCTTAAGCCGTAAAACAGCAGTGGTGTGGTATTACGACCTCTAAAACAAAATATATACATAATAGTATCTGAACGAGAGTAATATACAAGGAGCCTTGGAAAACAGGTAAAACAAAATCGCAAAATAAAAAAGCGCAATGCGCAGAAAACGAGATTACTTGTGTGCTAAGAAATCAAAGATTATAAGTGTAAATAGACAGAAAGAGAGTATAGAGAGTCAAGGATGCAGAGTAACTAGCTCCTATCTCAGCTTGCGAAGCCAAGGCTGGCCGGAGAATATTTACATACATATATACAACTCCCATCAACCCAAAATACAAAGATAAAACCTTAACTCTCCTTAAACCTCTAAAAGGAACAAAATAGACAAGTTATTCGGAGAAAGCTAAGTACATATATACATAAACTAAATAACAAAAGAACCCAGAAACTGCTCCGCTTTAGTAGTCCAGACACCTAGCGAAGTGTCTTTTGACCTGTATCTGAAAACAACAACACAGTATGGGGTGAGAACCAGAGGTTCTCAGCATGGTAAAGGTGCCACACACATAATATATAAGGTCCTGAGAATGTCAGAGGCAATCCTAGAACGCCGACACTCAGATTATAAAGCTTAAGTTATTAAACAGAAACCATAAAAAGGTAGGTGTCTAGTGAATTCTAAACTCAGCTTAAACTTAATTTTAACACCAAACATGTCCACCTTTCCTCCGCTCCTCCATCACTAATGATTTAGCAGAGACAGACAAACAAACAATTTCAAGCACAAGTAGAAGGCAGGTAGTGCAAGTAGCAAATATAACAATTAGCATAATATATATTCAGTTAGGCATTTCCAAGTATGCATAGCAAATAAACAAACAGAATACACATGATGTATGCCTATCCTATGGCTGATGAGGCTCATCTGTCGGTTATCAAGCCAACTCGACAAGTTCGAAAGCCTTAGACTGTCCCTCGTTGCGCATCCCCATGAGTCTATGCATAGCTTTTTCTCATTTCATTCATACATTCATATATAACTTACTCAATTGGAGATATCCATTCCCGGGAATTTATACGTGCCCGATCACCCTTACGACGTAGGGTCAACAGAGTATCGAGTCTCAACCTGAAACACGTGGTGGCAAGCCACGAATCTGTACCCAGGAAAACTCGTATCTCAGATAACATTAAATTCATAATCATTCATATTCATTACATAATTGTTTATCATAGCCATGGCATCATATATCCTTCATGCATACCCATTCTTCTTGAATACTCATCACTTTTAACCTTTACTTCATCCCCAAGTTACCTCTATTTCCTAGCTTCAACTTACTACTAGAGTTATTGCTTGATCTGGGCTAAAAGAGTGAAGATAAAGGTTTAAAAGTTTAAAATTTGACTTAAAAACACAAAATCCATTTTTGTTAAAACAAGGGCCACGCGTACGTGTGGACGTGCGAAAACCCTCGCTCGCGTACGCAAGCTCCCTGCTCACGTACGCGTGAATCCTAACCCGAAAGTGTTGGTCGCGTCGCGAGCAGCTGAACACGTACGCAAATGCCGGGTCACACGTACGTGTGGACCACGCGTATGCGAGAGCGTATGTTTTTCCAAAAATTTGCATAAGTTTGAAAAGCTGTAGAATTCCAACTTTTTAACCCCAACTTCCAACGCGCATAACTTTTTCGTTTTAAATTATTTTTCCTCCATTTTTTGAACGGCGTAAACTTCACGAACCCAATTTTCATATAAAACAAATTTGAAACAATTTAGGGGTTCGGAAGCCGAGTTATGCCTCACCGAAGTTTGGCCAAAAATCAGTTTTTAGCAAATCTAAAAAACGTCTATTCTCATTAAAACTCAAGTTACCACCTTTATATCCATCAACACAACACACCTACACCAATACCACAACAATATCCTCATCCTTATCATTTCTCAATTCACCCATATCATGCATCAACATCTCAAATAATCAACAAGATGAACATATCCCTATTCATTATATATATACAAACACATATCAATATCAACTCATCATTAAACTCTTATCCTACCAGCATTAAACTCACAACATATCAATTAACACTTATCCATCAAGCACCAAATCCATATCACAATTCTTATCAAAATCACTAAGCATTAAATATACTCATACGTTTCAACCTATCCTATGGTCACCTAGCCTAAATTTTCACAGAATATTATATATTAAATACGCAAAACCTAAATCATATCTTGGCCGATCTCCACGTTTGGTCCAAGGCAACCCACAAGGCAAGAAGCAAGTCCTCTCACCACAATTCTAACTCTAGCACCAACCTAAGCTTCCACCAATCACCAATGTCCACAATTCAAGCTCCAATTACATATACACAATCCTAATTCATATATACATGATACAAATAAACCCAAATTCAATACCTAATATACTCAATTAAGGAATTAGCTAAGATTCTAGAATTTTTACCTTACACAAACACCAAAGAAGCAAGATTGAATGTTCTCCTCAAGCTAATTCAAGCCTAAACACCAAAATTGAATAATTTTCAACATCATGGCTCATGAATTTTGAAACTGAGAATGAGAAAATTGAGGAATAAAATATGACTTCCTCACCTTACAATGTTCTGGGCCTTGTAGAGCTTGACAACGTGAGCGCACGGCCGCAAACGTTGCGGCAATCAGAGCTCCGGATCAAAAGTTACATGGATTTGAATGAAATCAAGGGTTTTGGAACTTAAGGTGTTCTTCCCCTTGTTTGCTTGCTTCCAGCGAGTTTTGCATGCAGAAATGGGAAGATAATGAGCTGAAGCTCATTAAGTATGATGGGTTGGTTGGGCCCACATGCCCGGTTTGGGTCCGGTTCGACCCGTTTGGCCCAATCTTGGGCCAAATTCTTTGAAATTAGTATTAAAATTCTTGTTTTAATGAGCTCTATCCTAATTTATTATAATATTCATATTTATAATCTCCTTTATTACAACTTAATTTATTGACTAATTATTCGCTAATTTTATGGGATTTACATCCTATTCACCTAAATAAGAATTTTGCCCTCAGAATTCAGATTTCGTTATTTGAAAAGAGGTGTGGGTAGTCCTTCCGCATACTCAAAATTTCTTAAAGCTGACCTCTACTCGAAATGTCCATCTCCTTTCATTTAAACTAACTTAGGTTGTAAGGCATGAATTTGTTTTAGAAGCATGTTTCAGAAGTTACGAAATGTGGAGTACGTTAAATAAGTTCGAAAGGTACGGTAGAAAAATAATTCGGTATGCCACTGACCATTGATCCCCTCCAAAAATTGAGATGGACCAACTTAGCGGCGTTTAACTTCTTAGTTTTTTATTGCTCATCTGATTCTAGTTTGTTGAAGTAATCTTTAGAAATACGTATCTTCCTCCTTCAAGCTTGAGAAGTCTTTTTCTTAGATTCGCATAACTCTTTTGTCGGCCTTTCGTAGTGAGAATCTTAACTCGGCTTTTTCATTGCCTTAGCTATCAAATTCAGGAACTAAGATGTTTGAGTCTCCAGTTTCAGATCAGTATAAAGGCTTTTAGGGCATCGTGAAGCTTTACCTACTTTCTGATGTACAATCTCGTTTAATATCTTTGATAAACAGTTTGCTCCGATGGGCGGAAAGGATTTGGGTTAACTGACCCACGATCACCTAACAGTATTACTTCCTATTTTAGTCCTCGATAACCCCTTTCATAATCAGTAGCAGTCCCTTTGTACTTTCATTGTGAACCCTTCCATGGTTATTACATCTCGGATGACTCTTGGTACTCGCTCCTTATCTTAGTACGTGTTAGATATTTAGTCATACGCGTCGCTACATTATCCATCGCTTCAGGCCTTTCCACCATATCTTATCAAAATTGTGGTATATTTTAGCAGTCCTCGGTTGAATCGAAATCTGTTTCTTTGAACAAGCAATTCAAGCAATATGCTTATGATGCATACTCTGAGTCGTGTTTATGTGCTATTAGGATATCAGACTGATATACATAGCATAAAGTTCATGAGCATGCATTTGGGACTCTGAATCACTAGACCTGCGATATTGAGACTGATCACCTTGATATCACTTGTTTGGTGTGTATAGGAATCAGGTTGAGACCGAAGGACACATTTGGAGAACTAGGGTTTATGTATGTGCATTTTAGGGACTTGGGTATATATATATATATACACGTAAATATTCTCCGGCCAGCCTTAGCTTTACAACCTGAGTTAAGAGCTTGTTATTTTGTACTCTTGATCTTCTACTTTTATCTTTTGTATAATTATGTTAGTGTACTCTAGATTTCTTCGTACGCAAGTAACCACATTTTATGAACATTGCACTTTTATATTTTGCGAGTTTTGCTTTACATTTTCATCAAGACTTCTCGTATATTAAATCCTTTCAATTATTATACTATATATATATATATATTTTATTTTAGAGGTCGTAGCGCCTTGCCACCTCTGTTTTACATTCTAGGTGTAAAGGTCTGTGTGGTAGGATGTTACATGTTTGTGTTCTTGTACAAGAGTTGTGTATGTATGCTTATTAGTGCTAGTAATTTTTTACTTTTGAGATTTCTTTGTAACTTTGATTTGAATAATAGTGAAGCTTTCTAATATATGTGGTTAAAATTTTTTAGATTTGTTTAATATAAATTCAACTATGGATTATGAGGCGTATTCTGAATTATGGTTTAGGTAAGTATTTTGTACTACTTTAATTGTGATAATGTTAAATTGAATTAAAAATATTTAATATTAGAGGTATTTTAGTAAATTTAAAAAAAATTAAAATCAATAATAACTTTAATTAAATATATTTGTTATTAAGAGTATTTTAATAAATTTATTATTAGAGATATTTTATAAATTCAAAATGTAAAAAAAATATTTGATTAGATTTATATTTAATTTTTTAAGAAAAAGTCAATAATAATTTTGGTTGAAAATATTTGATATAGGGGTATTTTTGGAAATAAAAATATTTTTTGTCCAAAAATAATAATATTAACCTTTTAATTGAAAATATATTTATATGTAATTTTTTTATGTGTTTATTAAGTTTAATCATTAATCTTTTAATTTGAATGATTAAGGATAATTTTGACATATTACATAATATTACCAAAAAACTTAAAATATCCAACCAAACAAAAAATTATTCATTTGCAGAATTATTACATAATATTCCAAAACATTAAATTTTATAACCAAACATAGAAATTTTATATACCAAGTAATTTCATCCCTAGGCATTATATTCCTAAAAATGATATTCTTTGTAATAAAAACTAATCCTTGAAGCACACACCCTCAGTTTCGTTCAATTCGACTTATTTTCTTTCTTCTTCTAAATTCTTTTTAGTTTAACCATGTACCATTATATAAATACTATTAGTGTATTATTTTTGGGAGATCTCCGCCTTTTATTATGAGATCTTATTTTAGAATATCTTTGTATTTTATTTTTTATTAATTAATAAAATATAGAATTATTTTTCACATCCAAACAATTTTAACATCCAAATTCATTCAAGTGATTTAGAGTCACGCGCTTCTTCTTCTTCTTTCGTTATCTTTCTCTTTCGTTATCATCATCACCAACAACACCACCACCTCATCCTCCTTTAATTCTTTTCTCATTTGAATTTCTTCTTGTTTCTTTTTCTTCACCTCCTCCTCCACCACCACCACCACCACCACCACCACCACCACCACCACCATCATCATCATCTTCTTCTTCTTATACATACTGTAGTTATTGTTGAATTTTTGCCATGTTGATGATGTTGTCTGATCCAAAATTTATTTTCGATGTATTTTTGTTCATGATTTAGTCTTGTTTGTGTGATTGTTTTCGAACTGAGTTAATTGTGTCACAATTGTTATGTAATTTCAGTTCATTTCTGAGTTAATTGTGTCGCAATCCATTATGTAGTTTCAGTTCATTTCTGAGTTAATCGTGTCGTAATCATTATATAATTCGGTTCATTTCTGAGTGAATTAAGGTGTATTTGGACTCGTTGTCCTGCACAATTCAAAACTCTTTCTCTTCTTTCTCCTCATCTTCTATTGCTTCTTCTTCTTCTTCTTTTTCATCTTTTTCTTCGTCTTCTTATTTCATTTCTCAAAATTCTTTTTTATTTACTCTCTTCAGAGGAATAAGACCAAGAAAAAGAGAAGAAAATATCAAAAAAAAAATAAAAAAAACATATTAATGACGTTGTTTGATTCAAAATTGATTTTGAATGTGTTTTTGTTCATAATTCAGTCTTGTTTGTGTGCTTGTTTTCGAACTGAGTTTATGTGTCGCAATCATTATGGTAAATTTCAGTTCATTTCTGAATTAATTGTGTCACAATTGTTGTGTAATTTCGATTCATTTCTGAGTTAATTGTGTCGTAATTATTATATAATTTCAGTTCATTTCTGAGTGAATTAAGGTGCTTTTAGATTCGTTGTCCTGTACAATTCAAAACTCTTTCTCCTCTTTCTCCTCATCTTCTACTGCTTTTTTTTTTATCTTTTTCTTCTTTATCTTCTCCTTCTTACTTTATTTTCTCAAAATTCTTCTTAATTTACTCAAATTTAACACAATTTCTAAATTTGTGTTAAATTTGGGTTTAGCTCTTGGACAAGGCCTTAAATCAGTAAAATTAAATAGAAAAAATATAACAAGAAATAATGATGAATTTAATATAAGATATTATGAATATACTCCTTTCTTTAAAAGGCATTTTTTTAAATCTTTTTTTCTGTTGTAGCTAAATTCTCCTCAATTGAACTTGAAATCTACATGCAAAAATATCTAAGTTCATGTTAAAAATATTTTATTATTAACATCTATTGCTTCTCAAACCTATAGATTCTTTACCATTGTTTTCTGCTTCTCTTTCTTTCTGAGTTAATTGTGTCAAAATCATTATGTAATTTCGCTTCATTTCCGAGTTAATTGCATCGCAATTATTATGTAATTTCAGTTTATTTTGAGCGAATTAAGGTGCATTTGGACTCGTTGTTTTGCACAATTCAAAATTCTTGTTTCTCATCTTCTCCTGCAATAACAGTCGTAACAGTAGCAGTAGCAACAAAAGAATGACGATGAGAAGAAAACACGCGAAGAGGAAGGAGAAGGAAAAGGAGGAGAAGGAGGAGGAGGAACATGAAGAAAAGGAAAACGACGACGATAACGTAAAACCCACGTGTGAATATAAATGACTTGGTTGAAAAAAATGATATGTACATATGTAACCCTATTTTTTTTTTAATGAGAATAATTTTTGTTAATGTTAAATCTACTTAATTGGACTTGGATAACAATATTATTTTAATATGTAATAGATCTATAAAATATAATATAGTACCCTTAAAAAAATAATACTATAAAAAAAATACATATTTCATACCATGTCATTAATGGATACGTAAAGCATTAATTTCAAACTTTATCGTTAACGAAGAAAGAGATAATATATGTTCAAATTCAAGATACTGATGACAAAAAGAATAAAAAATAATTTTATTATTAAAATAATAATTTAAGTTGCATATCTTAGTATTGCAAAAAAAAATAGATTAAATGCTTGTTTGAATAAGTTTATAAGTAATTTTTTTTAATTTTTAATTTATAAAAAGATATAATATTAATATTTGGTATAATTTTAAAATTAAATTATAATTTTTAAAAAATTATTTGAATATTTATAAAAAATTAAAAAAATAATTTTTTTATAATA
>NW_026264851.1:870693-871236 GCF_000817695.3 Arachis duranensis
ATAAAATAAAATAGAATTTTGATTTAATTTATAAATAAATGAAAAAAATTGAAAGGCGTGTATTTAGATATTTAATTTTCAAAATTTGTGTATATATTCTTATCACCGGAAAAAAATCTTCTAGACAAACTAATGAGTTGTACTCTACAAAATTCGTGAATTAGACCAATTTTTTAGGTTAACATATTTAAAATTTCAATTTATTCCACCGTTTAGCAATTCAATCTGACATTTTATTGTTTTGATAATCTTATTACTTATTTAGTTCCAATTTACATGTATATTTCAATGATTTAATTACAAATATTTTATATTATTGTTTAATCAATTTTTTTATACAATTATTTAAATGACGGCATATAAAGCAAATGATATTAATGACTAATTTTATATTATTAGTATATTTTTTTTTAATAAAAAAAGTGGTAAAGTGTGATTTATTTAAAAAAATTATTAAATAAAGAGTATTGTACTTTTTAATTAATTTAAATTTAATTCTTTTATTTATTATATTTTATATTAAGGACTCAAATTTAAATTTTA
>NW_026264851.1:871537-876465 GCF_000817695.3 Arachis duranensis
TATTATTATTATTATACAATTTTCAATGTAAAAAATTAATTAAGTACCGCAAGTGTTCAATCATGCAGTGTATTACATTAGCAAAAGTATTACATTCATCTTAGTGTTATCTTACTTAAAAGTTTTCCCAAAGAATAGTACTTGATTCATTTATATTATCAACACATTACAATTAAATTTTTAATATATAATAATTTGTAATAATGTAAAAACAGTGTGTATAATAATTAAGTTGGAGAATATATAAAAATTATAAATATATAAACACGCTTATAAGACCATACATCAATATAAAAAAATTATGTAGGCAGTTCTCTCTTAATATCGTCATTATCATGTTTGTTTTTAATTATTACAACCTCAAACATGAGAGTTTAACTTTTGTTTCTTTTTCTTTTACTGAGGCATTATGAAATTAAAAGATTAAGATAGTTTGAAATTATAATAAAATTAAGAGTTACATGAGTGTTATTAAGTTATTAAAAAAACTTATTTTTTAATATATTTGATAAATTTTTAATTTTATTTTTTTTAAAATATTTTTAAAAACACACCGTAAGACATAGGTCATCCATTTATTCCAACATTTCTTGTGTGGAACTTAATTTTTTTCTTCTTTGATCATAGAAATTAACCTCTATTTATATGTGTTTTTCCCTTGTTGCACCAAAAAAAAATTATGAAATTAATTAGAAATTATTAAAAGAAAATTAAAAATACGTGTAACTAATAAAATATTTTTAATTTTGTGGATATATTTATAAATACTTTATAGTTTTTAAAAAAATTAATTTTCATGCACGTTATTTATTTTGTAAATAAAAAATAATTTTACACGTACATCTAATTACGTAGTTAGATTGATCATGTAAATAATGATACAAAAAAATGGATATAATTAGACAACTATATAAAATATTTTGTACCATTAATCAATGTATCAAAATTAAACTCTTTAAAAAAATATAAATTACAAAAAAAAATAAATTATAAAAAAAATTAAATTAATAAAATTATTTTTTTAAATGCCTGAATTCGTGCCGGTGCTGCTGTATATAACTCGAAAGTATTATGAAGTGTTAGCTCTCATACCTCACTTTTCTTCCGTCTCTCTAAAACACTAAACACCGAAACAAAACAAAACAAAAAAATTATTCATTCCGAAGATTATTACATAATATTTAAAAGTATTGAATTTTATAAACAAACATAGAAATTTTACATATCAAGTAATTTCATTTTTAAGCATTATATTCCTAAGAATGATATTCTTGGTAATAAAAACTAATTTTTGAATCTCACACACCCTTAATTTCATTCAATTCGACTTATTTTCTTTCTTCTTCTAAATTCTTTCTAGTTTAACTATGTACCATTAGATTAATACTATTAATATATATTTTTGGAAGATCCCGCCTTTTATTATGAAATATTATTTTTTATTAATTAATAAAATATAGAATTATACTCTACATCCAAGCAATTTTAGCATTCAAATTCATTTAAGTGATTTAGAGTCACACGCTTCTTCTTTCATTATCTTTTTCTTTTGTTATATATCATCATCACCAACAACACCACCACCTCATCCTCCTTCTTTTCTCGTTTGAATTTCTTCTTCTTGTTTCTTTTTCTTCTCCTCCTCCATCATCATCATCATCATCATCATCATCATCATCATCATCATCATCATCATCATCATCATCATCATCATCATCATCCTTCTTCTTCTTCTTCTTCTTCTTCTTTATGTGATTGTTTTCGAACTGAGTTAATTTTGTTGCAATTATTATGTAACTTCAATTCATTTCTAAGTTAATTGTGTCGCAATTCATTATGTAATTTTGGTTCATTTCTGAGTTAATCAGGTCACAATCATTATATAATTTTCGTTCATTTCTGAGTGAATTAAGGTGCATTTGGACTCGTTGTCCTACATAATTCGAAACTCTTTCTCTTCTTTCTCCTCATCTTCTTCTGCTTCTTCTTCTTCTTTTTCATCTTTTTCTTCATCTTCTTATTTTGTTTTCTCAAAATTCTTTTTTATTTACTCTCTTGAGAGGAGTAAAACCAAGAAAAAAAGAAGAAAATATCAAACAAAAAGAAGAAAAACATATTAATGACGTTGTTTGATCCAAAATTGATTTTGAATGTGTTTTTGTTCATGATTCAGTCTTGTTTGTATACTTGTTTTTGAACTGAGTTTATGTGTCGCAGTCATTATGGTAAATTTCGATTCATTTCTGAGTTAATTGTGAGTTAATTGTGTCGCAATCATTATATAATTTCGATTCATTTCTGAGTAAATTAAGATGCATTTAGACTCGGTTGTCCTGCACAATTCAAAATTCTTTCTCATCTTTCTCCTCATCTTCTATTGTTTCTTCTTCTTTTTCACCTTTTTCTTCTTCATCTTCTCCTTCTTATTTTATTTTTTTAAAATTCTTTTTGATTTACTCAAATTTAATACAATTTCTAAGTTTATGTGTTAAATTTGAGTTTATCTCTTGGACAAGACCTTAGAAAATTAGTAAAATTAAATAAAAAAATATAACAAGAAATAATGAATTATGAATTTAATATAAAATACCATGAATATACTTATTTTCTTTAAAAGATATTTTTTTTAAAATCTTTTTCTCTATTGTAGCTAAATTCTTCTCAGTTAAACTTGAAATCTACATGCAAAAATCTCTTAGTTCATGTTGAAAATCTTTTATTATTAACATCCATTGCTTCTCAAATCTGTAGATTCTTTACCATTGTTCTCTGCTTCCCTTTCTTTATGAGTTAAGTGTGTCAAAATCATATGTAATTTCGGTTCATTTCTGAGTTAATTGCGTCGTAATTGTTATGTGATTTCAGTTCATTTCTGAGTAAATTAAGGTGCATTTAGACTGTTCTGCACAATTCAAAATTCTTGTTTTTCACCTTCTACTGCAATAATAACAGTAACAGTAGCAATAAAAGAATGACGATGAGAAGAAAATACGCGAAAAAGAAGGAAAAAGAGGAGGAAGAACATAAAGAAAAAGAAGAAGACGACGACGATAACGTAAAGCTCCGCGCGTGAATGTAGATAACTTGACTGGAATCAAAGAATTATGTGTGCATATATAATCACACTCTTTTTAACAAAAATAATTTTTGTTAGCATTGAGTCAACTTAATTAAATTTGGATAACAATATTATTTAAATGTGTAACAGATCTGTAAAATATAAATTATTACTCTTGAAAAAAATAATACTATAACAAAAAAAAATGTATATTCATACTAAGGCATTAATGGATACGTAAAGCATTTACTTTTCAAATTTTATCATTAATGAAGAAAGAGATAATATATGTTCAAATTCAAAATAATGATAACAAAAAGAATAAAAAATAATTTTATTATTAAAATAATAATTTAAGTTGCATATCTTAATATTGCGAAAATAAGTAGATTAAAGGCTTGTGTTTGATAGATTTATAAGTAATTTTTTATTTTTAATTTATAAAAAAGTATAATATTAATATTTGATATAATTTTTAAATTTAATTGTAATTTTTTTAAAAAATATTTAAGTATTTGTGAAAAAATTAAAAAAATAATTTCTTTTATAATAATTTTTTTATCATATTTTTTATAAATATTTATTATTTAATTTTTTTTAAATTTAATTAAATTATTTATCTAAATTGGAGCCTTAGCAATTTACTTATTATGGGTATGAAAGTGGCGGTAAGTAGCGTGCTATTCAATCAAAAGTCTGTTAAGATTTATTTGAAGTTACCGTGAATAAGTTTAATTTATTAAAATAAAATAAATTTAAAATATTAATTTATCTTATTTTATAGTCCGTTGGTAGTTTTATAAGATGGTCAGTCTAATTTTTTTAAATTATAAAATTAATTAAAATTAATTTAATAAAAATAATAAATTAAAATATAATTATTATTCAAACATAAATAAAAAATAATTAATTATAACATAAAATTTTTGTCATTTTTTAAATTCTTAATGTTAATAAAATTGCCTATCAGAATATTTATTTTTAAATTATTATGAAGAATAAAATAAAATATAATTTTGATTAAATTTATAAATAAATAAACAAATCGAAAGAAGTATATTTAGATATTTAATTTTTAAATTTTATGTATATATTCTTGTAATACTAGAAAAAAACTTCTGGACAAATTAGTTAGTTGTACTCTACAAAAATTCGTGAATTAGACCAATTTTTTAAGTTAACAGATTTAAAATTTCAATTTATTCCACCTTCTAACAATTCAATCCAACATATTCCACTGTTTTGATAATCTTATTACTAATTTAGTTCCAATTTACATGTATATTTTAATGATTTAATTACAAATATTTTATACTATTATTTAATTAATTTTTCCTATAAAATTATTCAAATGGCGGCATATAAAGCAAATGATATTAATAACTAATTTTACGTTATTAGTATATCTTTTTTTTAATTAAAAAAAGTGATAAATGTGCGGTTCATTTTAAAAAAAATTTATTAAATAAAAAGTATTGTACTCTTTAGTTAATATAAATTTATTTATTTATTTATTATATTTTATATTAATGACTTAAATTTAAATTTTAAAATTTACGATATATAATTTAAAATGTAAAATATAGAGTTTTCTTTGTAATTGTAAAATATAGAGTTTAAAGTATACTATTTAGGATTTAGATTTTAAAATTCAAATATGCAACAATACAGTATTATATACATACTATCTAGGATTTAGATTTTAAAATTTAAATATGCAATTATACAATATTATATATATAATGAAATAAAATTTTTGTCTAATGAAATGTTACCAAATTAAATAAGTATAATTTTACAGAATTATATTATTAATTGTGTTTTGAATCATTTTAATTTATGCAATATTAAATTCTATATATGAATCATA
>NW_026264851.1:877080-891587 GCF_000817695.3 Arachis duranensis
TATTTTCTTCTTGTTACACCAAAAATATATTTGATTAATAGGCCAATTTCTAAAAAAAGTTTTTATTAATAAATTAGTCTCTAAAATATTTTTATTAATACTAAGTAAATAATTAAAAATTATTAAAAAACTAAAAATACGTGTAACTAATAAAATATCTTTAATTTTGTGGACATATTTATAAATACTTTATAATTTAAAAAAAAAAATAATTTTCATGCACATTATTTATTTTGTCAATGTAAAATAATTTTATACATACGTCTAACTACGTAATTAAATTGGCCATGTAAATGATAATACAAAAAAATTGGATGTGATTAGATGATTGTATAAAATATTTTGTACTATTAATCAAGGTATCAAAATTAAACTCTTTAAAAAATATAAATCATAAAAAAATAGATTATAAAAAAAATTAAATTAATAAAATTATTTTTTTAAGTCCCTTAATTCGTGCAGGTGCCTATATATAACGCGAAAGTATTGTGAAGTGTTAGCTCTCATACCTCACTTTCTTCTGTCTCTCTAAAACGCTAAACACCAAAACAAAACAAAACCTCTCTAAAACACTAAACACCAAAACAAAACAAAACAAAACCCCACATCTTTCTCTAACTTCATTTCTTTCTTGTTTCATCGATCAAATTCTTAGTCCTTACATACCCATATCAAAACAAATATAGATTGGTGCAATTAAGAAGCAGCAGCAGCCATATATATATATAAGGTCAAAATGATCTCCAATAATAACAAGAACAATGAGGATGGTGAGTCTTGGAGAGATGATTTGAGAAAGGGGCCTTGGACGCCGAGAGAGGACGCCATACTTATCGAGCAGGTAAAGAAGTGTGGCAAAGGTAATTGGAGTTTAATTCGAAAGAATTCTGAGCTGAGGAGAAGTCGCAAAAGTTGTAGGCTTAGATGGTCGAACCATCTAAATCCTGACTTGAAGAAGGGTCCTTTCTCTGAAAAAGAGGAGAAAACCATTGATGATCTTCATGTTAAGTTTGGAAACAAATGGGCTCTAATGGCTACCAAGGTATCGCTTAGCTATATATATAGAGTTTATATTGCGATATATACTAAAAATTTTATTTGTTTATTTATTTATTCTAAATGCATGTTTGGGGTCTATATTCATGTGACCGACTCTTTTCCGTGCGTCTATTGTCTTTTGGTGCAATAATCATCTTGTTCCATAAGTCACTTTTGTTGATGTATATATATACACAATTTTTTTAATATATAAAATCGACATTTGTACTACGTCTACATTTTCCATAATAAATATCATTTTGACATTAATATTTTTTAATAATCAAACATGTATTTTTTTATTTTATTAATTAAAATATAATTTAAATACATAATTAATTCGTAATAATGTATTTTATGCGGATGTTAAAAGTGTTTGATGTAAATATTTTTTTAAAATTGAAGTATTTTTTTTCTAATGATTTATAATCATCATTTTAACTAGGGGTGTATATGGATTGACCGAATCCAAGTTCGTCTTAACCCAGATCTAACTTTAGATATATATATCGGTTTATTTTTTAGACTATAATTCGACTCTATATCCCATAAAACTTATACATATTCAATCCACAATTTTACCATATGAAAATCCGGTGATCCATCAAAACTAATTAATGTTTTTAGCAAAAAATTAATTTTTTTTCAGATTCAGCAATAATCAACAATAGATATTTTCAGATTCTAATTTAGATTATAATCAGCAATACATTAGATTTAACTAAAAAAAGAAACAAGGAATCAAAACTAATTAATTTTTTTTCAGATTCAGTAATAATCAGTAATATTTAATTTACTGGTAATCAGAACAAGAATCAGAACACCAAAATACAATTACTAATTAATTTTTTCCAGAAAAAAAACTACCATCACTGATAATAAAAAATTAAAACAATAATCAACACCTTTGATCAGAAGTTCCAATAATCAAAATTCTTAGTCAAAGAACAGATGTTAGAAAAGAGAAGAAGACGACTAGAAAAGAGAGCAGAGCAAAAATGGTGACTTCTAGTGGCTGATTGATGGTGGCAGAAAAGAAGAAGACGACTGGGGCAGTAGAGAAATGCCATCGCACTTCGCTGAGAGTCGTCGTTGAGAAGCAATTGAATAGAGGAGCTTTTTCATGGGGGCAAGGTGACTTTGAGGTTGGTGAGTGGTGTCGGTGGCTGGTGAGAGAGAGAGGGTTGAGAGGGAAAGGGTGGCGTCGTCGCCGCCATGCGTGAGGGGACGAGGGGGCGTGGTTCAGTGGTTGCGTGCTGAGGAGAGAAGACAGAGTTCAGGCTTCAGGGTTGTGCCTCAGCCTCACTGGATGCCTTCAATCTTCATCGTGCACTACATGAATGCGTGCCCTAATTTTGAGAAGTGTATGTTCGTCGGGCTGGGTCCGGGTGACTCAAGCTATGACCCGGTCTCAGTTTGATTATCCTTCCAAGTTTCATTCTCTTTTTTCGGATTAGACCCAGGCCACTTTGGGTCCGGGCCAACATGTCCTAAAATGCTTTAGACATGGGCCGGATTTTTAGATCGGGTCGAACTATATGTACACCCCTAATTT
This sequence comes from Arachis duranensis, assembly GCF_000817695.3. Lineage (NCBI taxonomy): Eukaryota > Viridiplantae > Streptophyta > Magnoliopsida > Fabales > Fabaceae > Arachis > Arachis duranensis. The sequence continues at coordinate 879,674 of NW_026264851.1, forward strand.
CAACTAATAGAGTTAGACTCAATTTTGACTAAAAAAAAGGTTTGATTACAGATCTTGTGAAATTGAATTTGTAATCTATTGTTATTAAATTTGTTATTGATTTGCTTGTTAAATCTAAATTTACATAGACTTCTACCTCTTGTTTTTCTTGAATTTTTGCTGATGCTGCTGCGATTTCATGTTTTGTTGATTCTTCTTGTTGCTGTTGTGATTGAAATTTAAACTTGAAATTTGATGATGATTCTTTCTCTTCTGTGATGATGTATTGTGGTTGTTGTGTTTGATAGCTTTCCAAATATGCTCCAAGTTCTTCCAAAATTACATCTAAATCTAAAACTTCATTCCAAGAGATTTTCGATAGGATTAGACGAGAATTTGGCTGATATCTATACAAAAAAGCAATATCAAATACCATTCTGGCTGTAGTTGGATTGCATTGTTTCCATCATCGGAACCAGGCAAGAGCCTTTTCCATTTACAATGTTATTATATATATGTTTTCCATTTTCAGGTTTCTGGAAGATCAGACAATGACATCAAAAACTTTTGGAACTCAAGAATGAAGAAGCGCCTAAGAAAATATCCTCCACAAATAACGGTTCAACAAGCACAACACTTTTCTTCATCACCATTTTATTCGGTCTTAGCTTCATGTTACCCTAAAAATAATCTCAGTGTTGAACTACCTTCAAACATTTCTGCTGCCAATCCTCCACCAAATCATAATCAGAAACAACCTAATCAAAATGATTCTTCTTCTTCTTCTTCTTCTTCTTTCTCTTGCACCAATAATAATGCAAGTTTTGTATTGCCATTAACCCCTGTGTCTCCTTATTGTAAGAGTAATGGTTTATTGAATGATGTGGTGATGGAGTGTAATGCTCTTTGTCGCAAGGGAAAGTCAAAGATGGATGCAACCATTGTTATTGGTAAGGAGGAAGAAGAATTAGCTGATAAGAGAAAAATTATTGAAGAGCCACCATTGCCACCAGTTGGAACCAGTAAAGAGCAAGAAACAGCCACCATTATTGCAACTCAAAGCTCTTCTCATCAATTGATTTCAACAGGTGAAATTAAACTAACTTATTTATGATTCACGAATTTGATTATTATGATTGATAATTCATGATTGTGTGTTATATTGTATACAGAAAAGAATGATAATGGAGGTTGTAACAATAACAAGGAGGCATTGAATAATTCTATGCCACAAATGGACGATGAATTGCTTAGCATACTTAAAAATTGTCCAATATATTCGCCAATGCGAAAGTGGTACAAAGTTGATGATGATGATGATGGAGATTTGAATCTTGGTAACTTATGGAATATTGATGGATGGTAATAACTAAAGAAATCGTATATGCGTTCATTCATATATTTAGAACAATTAGAAATCCAATATGCTATGTTAGGATTTTAAGTTAGGTAAGAGAAAAACACACTGCAACTTCAAAGTGTGCAGGTTAGGGCAATCAAATTTATTGAGTGTTTTTTAGATGTCCTTAACAAATGTCATGACTTAGCTTGTTAATAATATTTTCTTTTTTGTTTTCATACATGCAGTTGAATGAAATTACATTTAGGCAATGATTGATATATTGTATAAATATGTTTTAAAATAAATTCTTCAACACAATATTTATTATAAAACTAATTTTAGGATTAGCCATATATCTTGTGCCCTAATAAAAATATTTCTTAAAAATATAATAATATAAATTTTTTTATCCTATTTTAAAAATGTGTTCTTAAGTTACATGTTAGCAATACCAAAAATTTTAATTAATAACACATGCATGTTGAGAAAAAAATTTTGCAGCAATTCCTTACGTCACAAGTAAAAATCATGTTATGTCAGTAATATTTTTGCTGTAATACCAAGTTTTTTGCCAACAACTTTGATTCCTGGCATAACTCAGCATCGCTTGCAACTTTGATCGCTAGTATAACTAGTCTTTGCCAACAATTTCATTTGCTGACATAAACTATGTAATTTTTTTAGTCACTGACTTAACTCGCATTTGTCAACAATTTGAATTGTTGGTATATAGCTATTAACTTTTGTTGTTATCATAACTCGCGTTTGTCAACTATTTGGATTGATGACTCAACTATTTTTTCACGACAATCTTCGTTTATTTTTTCTTACAGAAAAGGCAAATACCCGTGTGTATCCATGAATAATTGAATATTATTAAGTTTTAAATTTTTTTAAAAAAAATTAACATAACTATAATAAAATCCTATACAATTCAACTAAATATATCAAATCAAACACAAATTTAACAAAATAACATACACATAAAATTTTTAACATATAAATTAAAATAAAGTGAATTAGAATTACTTATACAACATATATATAAGAGATTTTTTAAATAAATAAAATAAACTTTTTATTTACTGAAATATGTAATTTGTAGTGTTTTTACCCAAATCCATCTTTTTACTTATCTCGTTTACACGGTAAATAATTTCACTTTGAGCATATCTCATTTACAGTAAGACACAACACAGCTTGCACGTATCACGTTTATACACGTGATACGTATAATAAAGTGGGATCTAAGTATCTTGTTTACACTGTAAACAAGATATACTCAAAGTGAAATCGTTTACATTATAAACAAGATACATGCTGAATTAAAAGGTTTTCACTGTAAATGAGATATAGTACGACAAAATTCATTCAGCTGCAAACTGTTGGTATTTTCCACAAATATCTCAATCATTCTTCTCATCCGTTTCTTCGATAAATTTAGTATGAATGTCTAGTATCAGTGGTTATTTTGTTGTGACAGTGTATCCCAACTATCACATAAAGAACAGTGACACTATGCTAGTTGTATTCAAGTGTGAAAATTATATTCTACTGCACACTCGGAGAGTATGTTTTTTGTCGGAGTTAACAAATCTGATACTGACACATGTCAATGGTCATGGGAGAAAAGAGGTTGGAAAGTGTGGGTCTTCGGATGCCACCACTCCACGAATGCAGTAATCAAGAAGCTGTCAAAGACAAAGTTCCTGAGTTACAACGTGTCATTGATGCCAGCCTCCCTCAAGTAATGGACAATGGCATCTGGAGGTGCAAGAGTGTGGCTCACTCGCCTAGGGAATAGTAGGTATGGCCTCTGTTAAAAGCAAGGTTGCGAGAACTGAATTGATTACTGTAAACCCTGCTAAATTAGCAAATAATTAGCCAATAAATTAGATTTTTAATGAGAAAAACTAGAAATGTAAATCTAAGGAAACATTCCATGAAGGGGGAAGAACAAGAGCAAACCTAACCCTCACTCATATAATCAAACCACTATAACTTCCTCATCCAAACTCCGATCGCCACACCGTTTGTGGCTACGCGTCCAGCGCGTCGAGCTCTACAATTCTAACGGAACAATTTCTTTGGTAAGTCACTCTAACACTCCAGCCTCTCCTTCCCCTCAATTTTCGAAAATTATGTGTGCGCAAGTTGAAAATTTGTTAATTTTGATTCTCTAGGTTTAAATTAGCTTGTGGTACTTGTTGATTTTGGCTCTCTTGGTCTGTGAGTACGATGAGGTTTCCCGCCTTGGCCAATTCTTGGTTTTGAGTATGTAAATTCTGAATTTTGAATCATATATGTATGATAGGTGTGAACTAGGTGTATATATACAAGTATTGGAATTGAATTGTGGACATTTGAAGGCTTGGTAGAGAATTGGTGCCAAGGTCTTGGTGATTTTGTGAATTGTGGGGCTGTGTGTGTGTGGCTTAAGTGTCGCCCTAGACCACGTGGGGAAGCGGCCAAGGTATGGTTTAGGTTTCACGTATTTAATATATAATGTCATGTGAATACTTAGGCTAGAGAATTATAGGATAAGTTGGAATGATTATGTAAACTGGAGGCTTAGCATTAATTATGTTGATTGATGATATAAGTATATTGTGTTGGTAACCATAATCCTTGGTATGTGAATATTGTTGGCAAGTTGATGAATAAGGTTAGCTATATGATTGTGACTCCTCCCATCTTTGATTTCTAAATCCTTAATGCAAACCCTCATTAAAGCTTCCATTTTCTACAACATAATTTGAACCAAACTCATAGCCAAAAGGGTGAGAATTTATAGTAAAAAGGGAAATAAAAAACAAGCTTCTAAACCAAAACTAGCAAGCAAGCAAAAAGAAACTATTCACAATATTCACATATGAACAATAACCAATAACAAGCACACATTGCAACTCCCGGGTAACGGTGCCAAAAACTTGATGTGAAGGTTATCGCCGGTCTAGAATTTCTTCTCAATAAAAGAAATCGCTTCGTTGCAAGTATAGTTCCAAACCAACAAACAACCTTCAATCAAAGTTTAATTCTGGTTGTCACAAGTTCAACTCAATAAAAATAATCGAGAGTATTGCTCTGGATCGTTCTCACTAGGAATTACATTCGAGTGCTCAATTATTGGTTATGAGGTTCAAATGGGGGTGGGTTGATAAAACAAGAAATTAGAAAGGCAAGAATTTAAATGACAAGAAAATAATTCAAGCAACTAAAGATAACAAATGCTAAAAAGAGGCATTCATGGCAAGGATTGAGAATCAAGATTTTCTATCCTAGTCACTAATCATAACACAATAATTAACAAGAGATAATCCTATTTCGTTATCTCCAACATCGGGAGAATATCAAATAAGCCTAGTTAATTCTAATCCATAAGTAATGTTAATAGAAATAAGATCAACTAACAACTCTAGATCACCAATCTTAATTGGGTATTAATGACTCAAGAGCACCTAATTTTTCTTTCCAAGCCAAGAATGCACAAAATTCTACTCTAAACCTAAGTCAAGCATTTTATCAAATACTTGGTGTGCATAAAAATAAAGGCATAATAAATTGCAATAATAATAAATTCTAAAACTACCAAGTGCAAGAAAATAACAACAAGAACTCAAGCAAACATCAAAGAAACATAAAACATCAAAATGCATTAAATAAAATTAAAAGTAACAAGAGTTCATAAACATAAAAATGACCAAATTGAGAAGTTAATTAAATAAACTAAGAGAATTAAAGCAAAAGAACAAGGAAAGATAAAAGAAACTAGATGAAAACAAGAATTAAAACCTAAATCTAAGATGAAATTAAACTATGAACCATAATTTCTAGAGAGAAGATGGAGATTCTCTCTCTAGAACTAACCTAAAGCATGTTTCCTACACTACACTAATTGCTCCCCCCTTCATCCTCCTTCAATTTGGCATGAAATAGCTTCATAAATGAGTTGGATTCGGCTTGGGAAGCCCTGAAATCGTGACCCATGTGTTGTAATTAATGAGGTCACATGCTGAGTGTCACGCGTACCGTCGCTTGATGAACTCTGGTCACGCGTACGTGTGGGTCACGCGTACGCCTCGCATGGAAAATTTCTAAAACTTCATTTCTTCATGATTTCTCCACTTTTGCATGCTTTTTTTTCTTCATTCCTTCAATCCAATCTTTGCCTTCTAAACCTGAAATCACTTAACAAATATATCAAGGTATCGAATGGAATTAAAGTGAATTAAATTTGACAAATTAAGGGTCTAAAAAGCATGTTTTCAATCTTAAGCACAATTTAGGGAAAATTTACAAAACCATGCTATTTTATTGAATAAATGTGAGAAAAGTTGATAAAATCTACTAAATTCAACACAAGATAAATCAAAAAATTGGGGTTTATCAATTACCTTTACTAACCTAACCTTAACCCTTTCCTCTTCAAATTTTTCCTTCTTATCATCAGAAAACTAAACCCTAACAGAGCCCATCGTCCATGAAAACCAAACCTTAGCAGTGTTTTTTTCCCAAATTCATGGAGGCTCCACCAGTGTCGGCTCTGCCTCACTGCCAATTTGGATTTGCACAACCACCACACACCTCATTCTAGAAGGAAGATTCACTGCTTCTACGCTTTTTTGTTCGCGTTCGTATTTCTTCTTTTGCCACTGTGAGGTCATGCGTAATGGTGACGAGCTCGATTTTTCTGTTGGGTTTGCTTTAGCTTCGTTCCCGCTCGATATCTTCTTCGTGTCACCAAGGTGCGGTTGCAGATTGAACTGCGATGATGAAGACAATGACGAATTCAGAGTGAGGAAGCTTAAGTTGAGGATTTCGTGTCGCCAAGGTGTAGTTGGAAAATTTTTTTATTTTTTAGAAATGTAATTAGGTTTCTCTGTGGATGTTGTGTTACTTACAGCTGAATAGTGTTTTGGTAAATCAATTGCATATTTTGATTCATGACACTGTATTTTGTTTTCTAGAAAATGATCTGTATTTGGCTTGAGCTAGGTTGAATGGGCTATGTTGTGCTCAATGTTGGCTGAAATTAGCACTAGTTATTTTGTTTTGGTGGGGCCTAACTTCTCTAGTTAATGATTTCTTAGTTAGTAAACTAGCTAATTAGGATTTGGCTTGTTGTTTGGACTAGCATTGTGTAATATATACATTTGTTGACTATGACTGAAATGTTTCAGTTAGAGGTTGGGAAAGGATCTTCTAAGCTGGTTTGATTGAGAATTTTATGTTATGATTTTTCCAGTTGTTTAAATGAAATAAAATTTGAATGATGTTTGGTTAATGCTTGACTTACTTGATTGGAAAAAATGTTAAGGGGTGCTTCGGTGCCTCATCGCTTAAAGCTTTTAAACGTTCCAATATGGAGAAGGATATGTTATGATGATGATTTCCCCTCTTGTCTCTTTCATCCTCTTCTAGCAATTGCATGTGGTGCTTATTAATATGCAAGAGTTTTTATTATATTTTTTTTCTTGAACCTATTATTTTTGTTATTGATTCTTATAATCTCCAAATAGATCCTGCTACTGTTGGTGCAAGTCAAAGTAATAGAGTGGAAGTAGATATTTGGTCAGTCTTTATAGGCAATGTGAGCAGTCTCTTCCCCTGTTTACATCAAAAGCTTTTTTCCTGCTTAATTGTCTCATTCTTGTGATAAATAATATGGTTAAGTATGTTAATGAAATTAAATGTTTCTTGAATGTAAAATATATGTAAAAAGTCAGACAAATATATGTCAACTAGGAACTTATGATATTAGCTTCGGCAAAATATTCTTGTTGCACTGCACTACTATCTTTATGGCCAAGGCCAAATAACTTGAAATTTAATTTGTAGGGCAAGTGAAAATTCATGGTAAGTTTGATGTGCATTAAGCTAGAATAATATGTTATGTTACTCTGACTATTGATCTATTGCATTAAGCATTATGTGCTCCTATTTATATAAATATATTGTTTATGTGTAATAATATGGTAACAAGTTAAAATATATCATAATTCTCTTGTGCACTATTTATATTAGCCTTGATGTTTCCTTTTTTATTTTTATGCTATTTTATATGGTTGATTGTTTATGTCTATCGGACTGGTTTGATTTTTATATATATATGCACACACGTTTGTATTGTAGTATGCTTGACCTGTTGCTTATGGTTTAACGGTGAAGTTATTAGTGATACATCTATTAAAATGAAGAAACTTTATTTTAATTAGTGTAGTTTTCAATTCTAAAGTGAAGTAGCACTCATATGTATTGCATATATGGCTTGAAGATGAAACTGAATTATAAGACCTGTATTATGTATTGCATATTTGAATTGATTTACAAAGTTTGAATGTTTTCTAACTAAATATTTTAATGTTTTCTTCTTTTTTGACAGAATGAATCTCAAACAAAAGATGAGAGTTATTGCCTGCTTGATTTTATGTTTCGAATTAATGAATAACCTTATGGTTAAGTTGTTGATGATTTGCTATGTTTTGACTATATTGCAATTGAGAAAAAAGAAAAGAAAATGGAATGATAGTTATAGTATGCAAGTAGTAAGGGATGTTAGTGTTGATAGGATTATTTATTTTAGTGATCTAGCTTGTATAGAAAATATAATAATGGATAGACGTGTCTTTCATGCATTGTATAATATGCTTAGAGGGGTTGGAAGGTTAGAAGCAAGTAGGAATATGGGTGTAGAAGAAATCATTGCCATGTTTTTACATATTATAGCACATGACGTCAAAATTAGAGTAATAAAGAGACAATTTGTGAGATCTGAAGAAACAGTTAATAGGCAGTTTAATGATGTATTGCTTGCTATTTTGAGTTGTCATAATCTCTTACTGAAAAAACCTCAACCAGTTAGCCAGGATAAAATAGATGAACGATGAAAATGGTTCAAGGTAATTTATCTTGCTAATGCTATTAAACCTAATATGCTTGATGTGCTTTCGGATTGAGTTAATTGATCTTTTTTTTTTTTGGATTTTAGAATTGTCTAAGAGCCTTAGATGGTATCCATATCAAGGTCAATGTCCTTGAGGCTGATAAGCCTAGATATTGAAATAGAATAGGTGGCATAACAACCAATGTGCTTGGAGTGGTTGCTCCAAAAATGCAATTTATCTATGTATTGACGGGTTGGGAGGATTTAGCTGCGGATTCTAGCAGTATTGCAAGATGAACTATTTTGCAATGGGTTTAGTGTTCCCTAAGGTATTTTATTGAGACTTTAGTATGTTATCAAAGTAACTATTTGATCTTTCATTAATTTTCTTCAATTTTATATGTCACACTAGGTCATTACTACTTATGTGATGCTAGATACATGAATTGTAAAGGATTTTTACCACCTTATAAAGGACAAAAATATCATTTCGGTGAGTATAATCCACATAATCAACCCAGTATAGCTCAAAAAAATTTTAATATGAAACACTCACAAGTTAGAAGTATCATTAAAAGGACATTTGGAGTATTAAAAACGAGATAAAAAATTTTAAGGAAAATGTCATTTTATCCTATTAAGACTGAAGGAATAGTTATAAATGCATGTTGTCTTTTGCATAATCACATTAGAAGAGTGATGGTTGTTCTTCCTATTGATAAGATAGTAGATCAAAATATGCTTGGAGTAGATGGTAGGACGATCCACCAAATTGAGACGAGAGATACTTGGAGTAGATAGAGGGATCAATTTGCACAAGAAATATGAAACTAATGGAGGAGAAGACATCATGCTCCATTATTGTGATCATTGTTTTATGTGTGAGGCTGTCTATCATAACATTGGTTTTATTTTGTTAATGTGTATGTGTTCTTGTACAAGAGTTATACATGTATGTTTATTAGTGCCAGTAATTTTTGTCATTTGAGATTTTTTTTGTAACTTTGATTTGGATAATAGTAAAACTTTTTAATACATGTGGTTTGAATTTTTGAGATTTGTTTAAAATAAATTCAACTATGGATTATGAAAAAAATTATGAATTATGGTCTAGGTAAGTATTTTGTGCTAACTTTAATTGTGATAATGTTAATTTGAATTAAAGATATTTAATATTAGGGATATTTTAGTAAATTTTAAAAAATTAAAATCAATAATAACTTTAATTGAACATATTTGTTGTTAAGAGTATTTTAATAAATTTATTATCAGAGATATTTTATAAATTTAAAATGTAAAAAAATAATAATATTTGATTAAATTTATATTTAATTTTTTAAGAAAAAGTCAATAATAATTTTGATTGAAAATATTTGATATAGGGTATTTTTGGAAATAAAAAGTTTTTTTGTCCAACAATAATAATATTAACCTTTTAATTGAAAATATATTTATATGTAAATTTTTTATGTGTTTATTAAGTTTAATCGTTAATCTGAATGATTAAGAATAATTTTAACATATTACATAATATTGCCAAAAACTTTAGATTCAACCAAACAAAAAATTATTCATTCCTAGAATTATTACATAATATTTCAAAGTATTGAATTTTATAAACAAACATAGGAATTTTACATATAAAGTAATCTCATTCTTAGGCATTATATTCCTAGGAATGATATTCTTGGTAATAAAAACTAATTCTTAAACCTCACACACCCTTAGTTTCATTCAATTCGACTTATTTTCTTTCTTCTTCTAAATTCTTTCTAGTTTAACCATGTACCATTAGATTAATACTATTAGTATATATTTTTGGGAGATCCCCACCTTTTATTATGAGATATTATTTTTTATTAATTAATAAAATATAGAATTATACTCTACATCCAAGCAATTTTAACATTCAAATTCATTCAAATGATTTAGAGTCACACGCTTCTTCTTTCATTATCTTTTTCTTTTGTTATCATCATCACCAACAATACCACCACCTCATCCTCCTTCTTTTCTCATTTGAATTTCTTCTCGTTTCTTTTTCTTCTCCTCCTCCATCATCATCATCATCATCATCATCATCATCATCCTCCTCCTTCTTCTTCTTCTTTATGTGATTGTTTTCGAACTGAGTTAATTTTGTTGCAATTGTTATGTAACTTCCGTTCATTTCTAAGTTAATTGTGTCGCAATTCATTATGTAATTTTTGGTTATTTCTGAGTTAATCATGTCGCAATCATTATATAATTTTCGTTCATTTCTGAGTGAATTAAGGTGTATTTGGACTCGTTGTCCTACATAATTCAAAACTCTTTCTCTTCTTTCTCCTCATCTTCTTCTGCTTCTTCTTATTCTTTTTCATCTTTTTATTCACCTTCTTATTTCATTTTCTCAAAATTCTTTTTGATTTACTCTGTTGAGAGGAGTAAAACCAAGAAAAAGAGAAGAAAATATCAAACAAAAAGAAGAAAAACATATTAATGACATTGTCTGATCCAAAATTGATTTTGAATGTGTTTTTGTTCATGATTCAGTCTTGTTTGTATACTTGTTTTCGAACTGAGTTTATGCGTCGCAATCATTATGGTAAATTTCGGTTCATTTCTGAATTAATTATGTCACAATTATTATGTAATTTCGATTCATTTCTGAGTTAATTGTGAGTTAATTGTGTTGCAATCATTATATAATTTCGATTCATTTCTGAATAAATTAAGATGCATTTAGACTTGGTTGTCCTGCACAATTCAAAATTCTTTCTCCTCTTTCTCCTCATCTTCTATTGTTTCTTCTTCTTTTTCACCTTTTTCTTCTTCATCTTCTCCTTTTTATTTTATTTTTTTAAAATTCTTTTTAATTTACTCAAATTTAACACAATTTCTAAGTTTATGTGTTAAATTTGAGTTTATCTCTTGGACAAGGCCTTAGAAAATTAGTAAAATTAAATAAAAAATATAACAAGAAATAATGAATTATGAATTTAATATAAAATACCATGAATATACTTATTTTCTTTAAAAGGCATTTTTTTAAAAATCTTTTTCTCTGTTGTAACTAAATTCTTCTCAGTTAAACTTGAAATCTCCATGCAAAAATCTCTTAGTTCATGTTGAAAATCTTTTATTATTAACATCCATTGCTTCTCAAACCTGTAGATTCTTTACCATTGTTCTCTGCTTCACTTTCTTTCTGAGTTAATTGTGTCAAAATTATATGTAATTTCGGTTTATTTCTGAGTTAATTGCGTCATAATTGTTATGTGATTTCAGTTCATTTCTGAGTAAATTAAGGTGCATTTAGACTCGTTGTTCTGCACAATTCAAAATTCTTTTTTCTCACCTTCTACTGCAATAATAACAGTAACAGTAGCAATAAAAGAATGACGATGAGAAGAAAATACGCGAAAAAAAGGAGAAGGAGGAGGAGGAACATAAAAAAGAAGAAGAAGAAGACGACGACGATAACGTAAAGCTACGCGCGTGAATATAGATAACTTGACTGGAATCAAAGAATTATGTGTGCATATATAATCACACTCTTTTTAACAAAAATAATTTTTGTTAGCGTTGAGTCTATTTAGTTAAATTTGGATAACAATATTACTTAAATGTGTAGCAGATCTGTAAAATATAAGTTATTACTCTTGAAAAAATATAATACTATAACAAAAAAATGCATATTCATACTAAGGCATTAATGGATACGTAAA
>NW_026264851.1:891688-893365 GCF_000817695.3 Arachis duranensis
TTTTTAAATTAATTGTAACTTTTTAAAAAGATATTTAAATACTTGAAAAAAATAATTTTTTTATAATAATATTTTATCATATTTTTTATAAATATTTATTATTTATTTTTTTTAAATTTAATTAAATTATTTATCTAAATTGGAGCCTTAACACTTTACTTATTATGGGTATGAAAGTGGCGGTAAGTAGCGTACTATTCAATCAAAAGTCTGTTAAGATTTATTTGAAGTTACCGTGAATAAGTCCAATTTATTAAAATAAAATAAATTTAAAATATTAATTTATCTTATTTTATAGTCTGTTGGTAGTTTTATAAGACNATAACATAAAATTTTTGTCATTTTTTAAATTCTTAATGTTAATAAAATTGCCTATCAGAATATTTATTTTTAAATTATTATAAAAAATAAAATAAAATATAATTTTGATTAAATTTATAAATAACTAAATAAATTGAAAGAAGTATATTTAGATATTTAATTTTCAAATTTTATGTATATATTCTTGTAATACTAGAAAAAAATCTTCTAGACAAATTAGTTAGTTGTACTCTACAAAAATTCGTGAATTAGACCAATTTTTTAGGTTAACAGATTTAAAATTTCAATTTATTCCACCTTCTAACAATTCAATCCAACATATTCCACTGTTTTGATAATCTTATTACTAATTTAGTTCCAATTTACATGTATATTTTAATGATTTAATTACAAATATTTTATACTATTATTTAATCAATTTTTCCTATAAAATTATTCAAATGGCGGCATATAAAACAAATGATATTAATAACTAATTTTATATTATTAGTATATCTTTTTTTAATTAAAAAAAGTGATAGATGCGTGGTTCATTTTAAAAAAAAATTTATTAAGTAAAGAGTATTGTACTCTTTAGTTAATTTAAATTTAATTTATTTATTTATTATATTTTATATTAATGATTTAAATTTAAATTTTAAAATTTATGATATATAATTTAAAATGTAAAATAGATTTTTTTTTTTGATGTAAAATATAGAGTTTAAAGTATACTATTTAAGATTTAGATTTTAAAATTCAAATATGCAACAATACATTATTATATACATACTATCTAGGATTTAGATTTTAAAATTTAAATATGCAATTATACAATATTATATATATGATGAAATAAAATTTTTGTCTAATGAAATGTTACCAAATTAAATAAGTATAATTTTACAGAATTATATTATTAATTGTGTTTTGAATCATTTTAATTTATGCAATATTAAATTTTATATATGAATCATATTATTATTATTATTATTATTATTATTATTATTATTTTCAACGTAAAAAAATTAATTAAGTACTGCAAGTGTTCAATCATGCACTATATTACATCAGCAAAAGTATTACATTCATCTTAGTGTTATCTTAATTAAAAGTTTTTCAAAAAATAGTACTTGATTTATTTATATTATTAACATATTACAATTAAATTTTCAATATATAATAATTTATAATAATGTAATAAAAATAGCTTGTATAATAATTAAGTTGAAGAATATATGAAAATGATAAATATATAGACGGCCTATAAGACCATACATCAATATGGAAAAACTAAGTATGTAGCTCCTTTTTAATATGTCATCGTCATGTTTGTTTTTAATTAAGACGAAAATAGCTTGAAATTATAATAAGATT
>NW_026264851.1:893691-899630 GCF_000817695.3 Arachis duranensis
TTCTTGTTACACCAAAAATATATTTGATTAATAGGCCAATTTCTAAAAAAAGTTTTTATTAATAAATTAGTCTCTAAAATATTTTTATTAATACTAAGTAAATAATTAAAAATTATTAAAAAATCAAAAATACGTGTAACTAATAAAATATCTTTAATTTTGTGGACATATTTATAAATACTTTATAATTTAAAAAAAAATTAATTTTCATGCACATTATTTACTTTGTCAATATAAAATTTACACATACATCTAATTACGTAATTAAATTGGCCATGTAAATAATAATACAAAAAAATTGGATGTAATTAGATGATTGTATAAAACATTTTGTACTATTAATCAAGATATCAAAATTAAATTCTTTAAAAAATATAAATCATAAAAAAATAGATTATAAAAAAAATTAAATTAATAAAATTATTTTTTTAAGTCCCTTAATTCGTGCAGATGCTGCTATATATAACGCGGAAGTATTATGAAGTGTTAGCTCTCATACCTCACTTTCTTCTGTCTCTCTAAAACACTAAACACCAAAACAAAACAAAACAAAACCCCACATCTTTCTCTAACTTCATTTCTTTCTTGTTTCATCGATCAAATTCTTAGTCCTTACATACCCATATCAAAACAAATACAGATTGGTGCAATTAAGAAGCAGCAGCAGCCATATATATATAAGGTCAAAATGATCTCCAATAATAACAAGAACAATGAGGATGGTGAGTCTTGGAGAGATGATTTGAGAAAGGGGCCTTGGACGCCGAGAGAGGACGCCATACTTATCGAACAGGTAGAGAAGTGTGGCAAAGGTAATTGGAGTTTAATTCGAAAGAATTCTGAGTTGAGGAGAAGTGGCAAAAGTTGTAGGCTTAGATGGTCGAACCATCTAAATCCTGACTTGAAGAAGGGTCCTTTCTCTGAAAAAGAGGAGAAAACCATTGATGATCTTCATGCTAAGTTTGGAAACAAATGGGCTCTAATGGCTACCAAGGTATCGCTTAGCTATATATATAGAGTTTATATTGCGATATATACTAGAAATTTTATTTGTTTGTTTATTTATTCTAAATGCATGTTTGGGGTCTATATTCATGTGTCCGACTCTTTTCCGTGCGTGTATTGTCTTTTGGTGCAATAATCATCTTGTTCCATAAGTCACTTTTGTTGATGTATATATATACACAAATTTTTTAATATATAAAATCGACATTTGTACTACGTCTACATTTTCCATAATAAATATCATTTTGACATTAATATTTTTTAATAATCAAAAATGTATTCTTTTTATTTTATTAATTAAAATATAATTTAAATACATAATTAATTCGTAATAATGTATTTATACACGGTTTATTTTTTAGACTATAATCCGACCCTATATCCCATGAAATTTATACATATTCAGTCCACAATTTTACTGGATGAAAATTGGGTGATCCATCAAAACTAATTAATATTTTTAGCAAAAAATTATTTTTTTTTCAGATTCAGCAATAATCAATATTAGATATTTTCAGATTCTAATTTAGATTATAATCAGCAATACATTAGATTTAACTAAAAAAAGAAACAAGGAATCAAAACTAATTAATTTTTTTCAGATTCAGTAATAATCAGCAATATTTAATTTACTGGTAATTAGAACAAGAATCAAAACACCAAAATACAATTACTAATTACTTTTTTTCAGAAAAAAAAACTACCATCACTGATAATAAAAAATCAGAACAATAATCAACATCTTTGACCAGAAGTTCCAATAATCAAAATTTTTAGTCAAAGAACAGATGTTAGAAAAGAAAAGAAGACGACTAGAAAAGAGAGCAGAGCAGAAATGGTGACTTTTAGTGGCTGATTGATGGTGGCAGAGAAGAAGAAGACGACTGGGGCAACAGAGAAATGCCATCGCACTTCGCTGAGAGTTGTCGTCGAGAAGCAATCGAATAGAGGAGCTTTTTCATGGGGCAAGGTGACTTTGAGGTTGGTGAGTGGTGTCAGTGGCTGGTGAGAGAGAGGGGGTTGAGAGGGAAAGGGTGGCGTCGTCGCCGCCATGCGTGAGGGGACGAGGGGGCGTGGTTTAGTGGTTGCGTGCTGAGGAGAGAAGACAGAGTTCAGGCTTCAGGGTTGTGCCTCAGCCTCACTGGATGCCTTCAATCTTCATTGTGCACTACATGAATGCGTGCCCTAATTTTGAGAAGTGTATGTTCGCCGGGCCGGGTCTGGGTGACTCAAGCTATGGCCCGGTCTCAGTTTAAGTATCCTTCCAAGTTTCATTCTCTTTTTTCGGATTAGACCCAGGCCACTTTGGGTCCGGGCCAACATGTCCTAAAATGCTTTAGGCATGGGCTGGATTTTTAGATCGGGTCGAACTATATGTACACCCCTAATTTCAACTAATAGAGTTAGACTCAATTTTGACTAAAAAAAAAGGTTTGATTACAGATCTTGTGAAATTGAATTTGTAATATATTGTTATTAAATTTGTTATTGATTTGCTTGTTAAATCTAGATTTACATAGACTTCTACCTCTTGTTTTTCTTGAATTTTTGCTGATGCTGCTGCGATTTCATGTTTTGTTGATTCTTCTTGTTGCTGTTGAGATGAAATTTAAACTTGAAATTTGATGATGATTCTTTTTCTTCTGTGATGATGTACTGTGGTTGTTGTGTTTGATAGTTTTCCAAATATACTCCAAGTTCTTCCAAAATTACATCTAAATCTAAAACTTCATTCCAAGAGGTTTTCGATAGGATTAGACGAGAATTTGGCTGATATCTATAAAAAAAAAGCAATATCAAATACCATTCTGGCTGTAGTTGGATTGCATTGTTTCCATCATCGGAACCAGGCAAGAGCCTTTTCCATTTACAATGTTATTATATATATGTTTTCCATTTTCAGGTTTCTGGAAGATCAGACAATGACATCAAAAACTTTTGGAACTCAAGAATGAAGAAGCGCCTAAGAGAATATCCTCCACAAATAACGGTTCAACAAGCACAACACTTTTCTTCATCACCATTTTATTCGGTCTTAGCTTCATGTTACCCTAAAAATAATCTCAGTGTTGAACTACCTTCAAATATTTCTGCTGCCAATCCTCCACCAAATCATAATCAGAAACAACCTAATCAAAATGATTCTTCTTTTTCTTCTTCTTCTTCTTTCTCTTACACCAATAATAATGCAAGTTTTGTATTGCCATTAACCCATGTGTCTCCTTATTGTAAGAGTAGTGGTTTATTGAATGATGTGGTGATGGAGGGTAATGCTCTTTGTCGCAAGGGAAAGTCAAAGATGGATGCAACCATTGTTATTGGTAGGGAGGAAGAAGAATTAGCTGATAAGAGAAAAATTATTGAAGAGCCACCATTGCCACCAGTTGGAACCAGTAAAGAAGAAGAAATAGCCACCATTATTGCAACTCAAAGCTCTTCTCATCAATTGATTTCAACAGGTGAAATTAAACTAACTTATTTATGATTCACGAGTTTGATTATTATGATTGATAATTCATGATTGTGTGTTATATTGTATACAGAGAAGAATGATAATGGAGGTTGTAACAATAACAAGGAGGCATTGAATAATTCTATGCCACAAATGGACGATGAATTGCTTAGCATACTTAAAAATTGTCCAATATATTCGCCAGTGCGAAAGTGGTACAAAGTTGATGATGATGAGGACTCCCTGATGATGATGGAGATTTGAATCTTGGTAACTTACGGAATATTGATGGATGGTAATAACTAAAGAAATCGTATATGCGTTCATTCATATATTTAGAACAATTAGAAATCCAATATGCTATATTAGGATTTTAAGTTAGGTAAGCAGAAGAACACACTGCAACTTCAAAGTGTGCAGGTTAGGGCAATCAAATTTATTGAGTGTTTTTTAGATGGCCTTAACAAATGTCATGACTTAGCTTGTTAATAATGTTTTCTTTTTTGTTTTCATACATGAAGTTGAATGAAATTATATTTAGGCAATGATTGATATATTGTATAAATATGTTTTAAAATAAATTCCTCAACACAATATTTATTATAAAACTAATTTTAGGATTAACCATATATCTTGTGCCCTAATAAAAATATTTCTTAAAAATATAATAATATAAATTTTTTTTAAAAATATAATAATATAATTTTTTATCTTTTATGTACTCAATAATACATTAAAAAATTAAAATATTTTACATTTTTAATAATTTTTAGTAAAATATTTTTTCTAATATTTTAAAAATGTGTTCTTAAGTTACATATTAGCAATACGAAAAATTTTAATTAATAACACATGCATGTTGAGAAAAAAATTTTGCAGCAATTCCTTACGTCACAAGTAAAAATCATGTTATGTCAGTAATATTTTTGCTGTAATATCAAGTTTTTTGCCAACAACTTTGATTCCTGGCATAACTCAGCATCGCTTGCAACTTTGATCGCTAGTATAACTAGTCTTTGCCAACAATTTCATTTGCTGACATAAACTATGTAATTTTTTTAGTCACTGACTTAACTCGCATTTGTCAACAATTTGAATTGTTGGTATATAGCTATAAACTTTTGTTGTTATCATAACTCGCGTTTGTCAACTATTTGGATTGATGACTCAATTATTTTTTCACGACAATCTTTGTGTTGTAAAAACCGCACTTATTATGCGACAACTTTAATTGCTGCTAAAATTAATACCCGTGTGTATCCATGAATAATTGAATATTATTAAGTTTTAAATTTAAAAAAAATTAACATAACTATAATAAAATCCTATACAATTAAACTAAATATATCAAATCAAACACAAATTTAACAAAATAACATACATATAAAATCTTTAACATATAAATTAAAATCATGTGAATTAGGATTACTTTCACAACATATATATAAGAGATTTTTTAAATAAATAAAATAAACTTTTTATTTACTGAAATATATAATTTGTAGTGTTTTTACCCAAATTCATCTTTTTACTTATCTCGTTTACACGGTAGATAATTTCACTTTGAGCATATCTCGTTTACAGTAAGACACAACACAGCTTGCACGTATCACGTTTATACACGTGATACGTATAATAAAGTGGGATCTAAGTATATTGTTTACACTGTAAACAAGATATACTCAAAGTGAAATCGTTTACATTATAAACAAGATACATGCTGAATTAAAAGGTTTTCACTGTAAATGAGATATAGTACGACAAAATTCAATCAGCTGTAAACAGTTGGTATTCTCCACAAATATCTCAATCATTCTTTTCATCCGTTTCTTCGATAAATTTAGCATGAATGTCTAGTATCAGTGGTTATTTTGTTGTGACAGTGTATCCCAACTATCACATAAAGAACAGTGACACTGTGCTGGTTGTATTCAAGTGTGAAAATTCTATTCTACTGCACACTCGGAGAGTATGTTTTTGTCAGAGTTAACAAATCTGATATTGACAGATGTCAGTGGTCATGGGAGAAAAGAGGTTGGGAAGTGTGGGTCTTCGGACGCCACCACTCCACGAATGCAGTTATCAAGAAGCTGTCAAAGACAAAGTTCCTGAGTTGCACCGTGTCACTGATGCCAGCCTCCCTCAAGTAAGGGACAATGGCATCTGGAGGTGCAAGAGTGTGGCTCACTCGCCTAGGGAATAGTATGTATGGCCTCTGTTAAAAGCAAGGTTGCGAGAACTGAATTGATTACTGTAAACCCTGCTAAATTAGCAAATAATTAGCAAATAAATTAGATTTTTAATGAGGAAAACTAGAAATGTAAATCTAATATTAAAATAGCAGAGAGCTCTTCAAAACAAGAATTTTGACATTAATTTTAAAAAATTTAGCTCAAAATTGGGCCGAACGGGCCAAACCAATTAAACTGGGTCCAAAATGGGCCCAAGGCCCAACCAAGCCCATCCATTAAGTGAGAACCCA
>NW_026264851.1:899650-903686 GCF_000817695.3 Arachis duranensis
TTCACACTAGGAAACATTCCATGAAGGGGGAAGAACAAGAGCAAACCTAACCCTCACTCATATAATCAAACCACTATAACTTCCTCATCCGAGCTCCGATCGCCACACCGTTTGTGGCTACGCGTCCAACGCGTCAAGCTTTACAATTCTAACGGAACAATTTATTTGGTAAGTCACTCTAACACTCCAGCCTCTCCTTCCCCTCAATTTTCGAAAATTATGTGTGCTCAAGTTAAAAATTTGTTAATTTTGATTCTCTAGGTTTAAATTAGCTTGTGGTACTTGTTGATTTTGGCTCTCTTGGTCTGTGAGTACAATGAGGTTTCTCGCCTTTGCCAATTCTTGGTTTTGAGTATGTAAATTCTGAATTTTGAATCATATATGTATGATAGGTGTGAACTAGGTGTATATATACAAGTATTGGAATTGAATTGTGGACATTTGAAGGCTTGGTAGAGAATTGGCGCCAAAGTCTTGGTGATTTTGTGAATTGTGGGGCTGTGTGTGTGTGGCTTAAGTGTTGCCCTAGACCACGTGGGGAAGCGGCCAAGGTATGGCTTAGGTTTCGCGTATTTAATATATAATGTCGTGTGAATACTTAGGCTAGAGAATTATAGGATAAGTTGGAATGATCATGTAAACTGGAGGCTTAGCATTAATTATGTTGATTGATGATATAAGTATATTGAGTTGGTAACCATAATCCTTGGTATGTGAATATTGTTGGCAAGCCACATGGTAATCAGTAAAAATAACAAAATAAACAATAAAGTAAAATGAAAGAGCAAAAGCTAACTTGCAACACGTAATATTCTATGATAGTTGTTTACAAAGTCAAGATGTTGGAGCCTTAAAATGCAGATTTATTATGCTTCAGAAAAAAAAGGAACAGAAATAAAATTTAATCTTAGTGAATCACAAGTTCAAAAAGTTAAGAAGCAACAATTTCAATTGTTATGAATCAATAAAGGTTTATTATAACACCATCAAAAGGCTCACAAAATTCATAATAGATGATAATATCTAAAAAACTTGCAAAAATTAACTCAAAATTAGAAATTCAGAACAATAATACAAA
Organism: Arachis duranensis; assembly: GCF_000817695.3. Taxonomy (NCBI): domain Eukaryota; kingdom Viridiplantae; phylum Streptophyta; class Magnoliopsida; order Fabales; family Fabaceae; genus Arachis; species Arachis duranensis. The sequence continues at coordinate 900,729 of NW_026264851.1, forward strand.
ATTAATTCCAAAATTTGACAAAATTCAATAATAATTAACTCAATATAAATAGCAATCAACAATTCTTCTTGTTAACAACAATTAACAATCAAAGAAATTAACTCATAAAAACAAAAATAATCAAAGAAATTAACTCAAGGAAGTGGGCTGGAGCGCGGCAGAATAGAGAATGTGTGCGACGGAAGAATGAGACGGGGAAGACGAGATGCGACGCCACATAAGTTGAGACGCAAGACGCATTGCGATGGAGGAGCCGAGATTGAGCAGTGGGCCGGCAAAATAGGGGCCATGCAGCGAAGGAGGAATGAGACAAAGACATGTTGCGAAGCAAGACACGTTACGACAGAGGAAAAGAGATTAAACAGTGGGGACAACAACTGGAGGAGATGCGACAACAATGCCAATAGTGGTAAGGATGGCTAGCTGCTACTCTGTTCTGATAGGGTTTTTACTTTATAGGGTTGGGTTTGGTCCGTTTGTGGAGAAAGAAGGAGAGGGGCTATTGTGCTGCGTTTGTTTTTCTTTTTTAATGAATCAAACGGTGTTGTTTGATGGATAGAGAAACAAACCAGGGTGCATAAATACCGGGCTGGTTCACTGGTTAACTATCAGTTCATCTGATTTTCTAACCATTTTTTTGCAGAACGATTCTATACATCAACCGAATTGACTAAAAAATCGATTTTTGATTAATCTGGTCAAACTGATAGGTCCTATTCGATTTTCATAACACTGATTAAAAGATGAATGTATTTCAATAATAAATCTATTTCAATTGTAAATAATTTTATTTCAACATATAAAAATAAAACTTAACAATAAATAATTATTTTACATTTCAGAATAATTAATTATAAAAAAATCTAATTGATAATTAATTTATCAAATATCAATACAACATATTGAAAATTAAAATTGAGAATATAATGTTTTATTTAAATATATGTAAAAATAGAATAAACATTTTTAAAAATAAATTAAAACTAATAATTACAATTAAATTAATTAGAATTTTAATTAAATTAATTAATTACATTTACTAATTCAGTAATTTGTACATTCTACACAACCGAACAAATTCTAATAACATGACAATCTAATCTACATATATAACGACACTACGTTTATAAAAATACCCAAACTATAATTACATGCTCAATCTCTTAAAAGAGAAAAAGAATCAAAATTAACTTCGAAGTCAATCGCTCCCGTAATGTGCCAAATGGCGTTCAGGTGGTTGATGTCTCCATTCCATGTGTCTAGTCTGAGTATCTCACAAATATCAAGAGAAACGTTCGAAAAAGAGAAAAATGAAGGAAATGGGAAAAGGGACCAGAAGGGTGTTATGAACGAGTTTCTTATATAAGTGCATCTACGCCTTATCTCCTTTACAGTATAAACGAGATAAACTGTAAACGAGATAAGGCACCTTACACAACATGTTTATAAACATGATACATCTAAGTCGTGTTGTGTCGTATTTCGTTTACACTGTAAACAAGATATGATCAAAGTGAAATCGTTTACAGAGTAAATAGGATAAGTAAAAAGATGAATTTCGGTAAAAACGATATAATTTACATATTTCAATAAATAAAATATTTATTTTATTTATTAAAAAATCCTATATATAAAGACATTTAAAGACTAAATCTTCGTAGTGGTCCTTGAGATTCAAGGATTATACCATTTTAGTCATTAAGATTCAAAATTCACTATACTGCTCTCCGAAATTTAGTTTCAAGCACTATATTGGTCCCTGAGCCCTTTTTGGCATTGAATCAATGAATGAAATGCTGAGTTAACTTTGATTTTCCACGCTAGACACATGGTTAAATGACATCTTTTCGTTTTGACGCTTAAACAACGCAAAAACAAGGTCGTTTTGGAGAATGGGGGAAATAAACGGTTTACACATCATATAAACTCTTATTCGTCTTCTCGTTTTTACCTTATTTAAATGTCAAAATGAAATGCCGTCGTTTAGTCCTGTATTTAGCGTGATAAGTTAGAGCCAGCTTAGCACTACTTTGTTCATTAATTCAGTACTAAAAAGAGTTCAGGGACTAATATAATACTCAAAAACTAAATTTCAGAGACTAATATAATAAATTTTGAATTTAAATGACTGAAATGATAAAAATTGTGAATTTAAAAGAATTTTAGAGATTTAATCAGCATTTAAGTAAATTTTCTTTTGTAGAGATTTTACGAATCTTCATGAGATAAGTACTTCAATCCCCATCCCGTTTTCATTTATTCGCGGGACCAGTCTCCATCCTTATAAAAATTTTGCGAATCCCATTAACTTTTTCGTGGTAGGTAATCTCCTATATGAATTTTTTAGATATTCCTATGTAAAACATTCATATTTAAAACTTTGTCACTAATAAAGCAAGAGGAATATATGTTTAAATTCAAAAACTGAAAACACGATGAATTTAAAAATTATTTATAATCGAAATAATAATTTACGCGGCATATTTTAATATTGCAAAAATAAGAAGTTAAATACTTTGCTTATTATGGACATCAAAGTAGGCGGTAATTCCTGCCTCCTGTGTGGTCTAACCAAAAGTCCGTTGAAATTAATTTGAACATAAAGTCAATAAATTTATCAACGAGTTATAATTTAAATAGAATTATTTTTTATTTAAAAAATGTGAGTTCAAATTTTATTTATTATTATATTACAGTATTTAAAATTGAAGATTATTCAATGTATCTAACAAAAAAAAAATAATAAATTTAATTTATTAAACTAAAAAGGATGTGTGGATTAGTCAATTTAATCTTTTTCTAAAATCATAAAATTAATTAAAATTAATTTAATAAAAATAATAAGTAAAAAGTTAATTATTACTCAGACACAAATAAAAAATAATTAAATTATAATATAATTTTTAAATTCTTAATATTAATAAAATTTTCTATTAGAATATCGTTTTTAAATTAGTG
>NW_026264851.1:903752-909604 GCF_000817695.3 Arachis duranensis
TTAGAAGGAAAAACACTAAAATTTATAATATTTATTGAATTTTTTTATCAATTTATACAAATACAATAATATCAATACTTATTAAATATTCTAATATTTTTTATCATATAAAAAATTAAATTAAATAAACAGTGAAATATAAAATAATATCAAATTAAATAAATAAAAAATACTTAATTTTTTTATATTTGAACTTAAAGGTAGAGGGAGTGTTGCTTGTTGAATAAAGAACTGCGAAATGCGAATAGTAAAGCAACATTTTTATAATGATGATTTTTATCTTTTATTTTGTTAGATGATTTTTTTATTTTTATCTTTTTTGTTAGATAATTTTTTTTATTTGATTTGATTGTTAGATGATTTTTTTTATAATGATGATTTTTATTTTTTATTTTATTAGATGATTTTTTTGTTAGATAACTTTTTTATTTAATTTGATTGTTAGATGATTTTTTTTATTCTTATCTTTTTTGTTAGATAATTTTTTTTTATTTGATCTTTTAATTTTGATGTGTTGTGAAAACCAACAAAAACTCACTCAGTGCAATAAAAACAAGAGATGAAGATTGAATATGAGTACTTTAAATCATATTGTAAGAGTTTAATTTTGATGTACTGATAGTATAAAATGTTTTATACATTCGTACAATCACATCTGTTTTTTTAGATGATTATTCACACAGTCAATATTAAAAATAATTATTTTTACTGATATGACATTACGTAATTAAATACATTTATAAAACTATTTTATACTAACTATACATTAAAATTAAATTATTTTTTATAGCACTCATGAAACAGTCCGCTAGACAAGCTGGTGGCCGGTCCTGCCCTACAAAAACTCGTGAGTTTGGCCATTTTCTTAGTTTAACTAATTTAAAATCTCAATCTAATTCACATTTTAACAATTTGATCTATCAGATTCTATTATTTTAATAATCTTATTACTTATTTAATTTCAACTTATTTGTATATTTCAATAGTTTAATTATAAATATTTAGGCGGTGTAGATAAAGTAAATGATATTAATGATTAACTTTATATTGTTTTCTAATAAAAACAAGAAGGTAATAAATGTATGATTTATCTTAAAATACTCTTTATTAAGTAAGAAGTATTGCATTTTTTATTAATTAAATAAATATGAACTATTAATTTATTATATTTTATGTTGATGACTCAAATTTAAAATTTACGGTTTATAATTTAGAATTTAGAAAGTAGAGTTTATTATTTTATAATTTAAAATTTAGGGGTTTAAAATATAAAATATAAAATTTAAAATTTAGAGTCACTATAAAAAAAACATTGAGTATCATTAGATTTACCATCAGAATTATTGTCAGAATAAATCTGACGGTATAAATCTCGTTGGTAATTGTTTATTGACAGATTTTTCATCTGTCCGCTAATTACTGGTGGATTTAGCAGTGGATATTAACTCTTAATTTGACAAAATTCTAGAGCTTGTTACCGTCGAATTTATTTCTCATTACTGACAGTAATCTTAAATTTTATTTTTTTTAAATTTGTTTAAAAATTCAATATATAATTTTAAATGTTTAAACTCAATAATTTTGAAACTAACAAAATTTAAAATTTTACAATTTTCTATAATAATTTGTCTATAATTTTTCATTAAAAATTCACAAATAAGTTGACAACACATCAAAGTTTAAGAATAAAGAAGAAAAATAATAATTACTCAAGTATGAAAAAAAGTAGCACTATAAACATATACTTTAAATCTAGAAAAGATGAACTTACGTACGGTTCGATATGAAAAATAAGATACCTCATGGTGGCTGAGTAAATTGTATAGTTAAGACTATCTAGACAATAAAATATTGAAAAAAATTAATTATACAAATAATATATCTATTTAAGATTCAAAGTAATCCACTAATATGCATATGTATGTCTCTCATCAAATGGTATATCTATTTAAGGTTATACAATTTCAGTAATTTACAAACCTAATTGGAGGTTTTGCATCATAAACCTACTATCTATAGGCGCATTTCCTAAATTACACGCAACCTAACCTAACATTATTTAATTTCTAATTACATTAAATTAATATAACAAACCCTAATTACACACTTCATTAAAAAATTTAATTAATAATTTAATAAAATACCTAACAAAAATTTAAACAAACAAAAAAAACTGAAAAAATACAAAAACTATAAAAAAAATTTACCTCTAATGGTGGCTACAAAATGGTAGAAGTGTGCTGGTGACAGGAGGTAACAGTGAAACCTATAGTATTGGAGTTAGGGTTTAGAAACATAACAAACAACCAAAAAGAAAAATGGACAACAGCCTTACCTTAGTATGGTGGACCCCAGCCACAGTGATAGCGATAAGGCGACGGCCTCTGATCGACAGTAAGGGACACCAACAACGGCGGCACGATGGAGGCTTTTCTTAAAGATTCCAGCAGCAGTGATGACGACGTGCTGATTTGCGACGGCAATATGGCTTATCGGCGGTGACAGCAGCTCCAAGTGGTGGCGGCGCAACCTTCTTCAATGAAGATCAGAGGGAGAAAGATGAGAGAAAAAAAGAAGAAGAGAGAGAGTTTGCAAAAGTGAGGGAGAAGGATTTTACGTTTGAATTTTATCCCAAATTTATCGGCAGAAAAATCCGAAGGTAAAATGTTCGTCGTTGCTTAAACGACACATTTCACTAAATCCTGTTATCATCGAAATTTTTTGACAGAAAATCTGACGATAAATTCGGCACTAATAAAATTAATTTTCGTGCCTCTATTTACCGTCGAAATTAGTGGCGAAATTTTAAATCTGACGATAACTTACTAAGTATCGAAATTTTATTTGTAACTGTCGAAAAATTTTTGCCAAATCTATTGATAACATCTGTCGCTAAATCCGACAATATTCAGCGTATTTCTTATAGTGAACGTAAAATTTAAGATTTAATTGTAATTTTTAGAAAATTATATTGTTAATTGTATATGAACGATATTACATTAACAAAAATATTACACTCATCTTAATGTTATCTTAATTAAGAGTTTTCCCCAAAAAAAAAATGCTTGGTTCATTTATATTATCAACACATTACCATTAAACTTTCAATACATAATAATTTGTAATAATATAAAAATAGTGTATATAATAATTAACGATTTAAAGTTTAAAATGGTCTTTAAAATTTTCAACTCATTCTAGATTAATTCTCACAATAATCTTTAAAATTTCTAACTCATTTTAGATTAATCCCTTACTTTTTGACTAAAAGTTATCAAATGTTTTAATGCTACTAATATGTACAGTTAAATATTAAGTTAGCACTTAATTACACACTGATATAGACACACAATAAATTCAATTTAAATTAGTATCCAAATTTAATTAAAATACTCAAATTAATCCATTCACACTATAAAATTCTAACCCTCAAATGTTCATGTTCATCATTTGTTATAAGTTCTTTCTCTCATCTTTTTTGGTGTTCTTCTCCATCTGGTTTTCTATTGTTCTTTTCCTTTTTTCTATGCTAGGCATGATGAGTTGTAACGGTAGAAGTCAAGCAAATTTAAACATGAACATCTCTAGATATTTTAAATCCAAGTGTTGGAATAAACTTTATCAAAACTTTTAAATATTCCTGCACTTGCTCTTTTAATTGTCTTTCTTAAAACTACGTTAGTAATACCAACATTTGGGTGGAGTAATTTGGTATTTTATGGTTTTGTTTATTGTTCGTTACTATTGGTTGGTTATTTGTTGGCTCCCTTTGAAAACTTGAGTAGTAACTAGTTTTCTCAATTTTGAGAAGCAGCTAATCAAAAGAGTTGTGATAATTTTTGACTCTGTTTAATTAATTTTTTTTAAAATAAATACTAGTGTTTATATATGTATATGTAGTACTAGAATCACCACCATAGGAAGTTGTTAGAAGAGGTTCAAATTTGTTTTCCAGTCTTTTTTTATAAATATTTCACTAATAAAATATAATATTATATTTTTTGAGGTGAATTTTGTATGTGAATAAGAAGAGTTTGTGAGAGAAAAATGGATTCAAGTAATGAGATGGAAATACAGCAAGTTTTTATTTGGCTACGATAAACGGAAGCTCTGATTCCTCAAGCACATACCTATCTCTATTTATCCTAATTAAATTGAAATTTCCTCAACTGCCAACCCTCGCCACTCTTGATATCGTATCTTTTTTCAAGAACCAGTGGCAAGATATGCATCCTCTCAATCGACGGTGGCGCGCGTCATGCGCAGAATCCTCGCCGGTAAAATCTTAGCCTACCTTACAAATTCTCTCAAGAAGAAATCTAAAGACACCAACGCTACAATCGCCAATTACTTTGATGTTACCACCGATGTTGGTGTCGGAGACAACTTCACTGCTATGCTATTTGCTACCAAAGACCACAAACATCCAATTTTCGCCGTCGAAGACACTTGGAGGATGCTGGCCAAACAAGGTTAATGAGAGGATCATTTGGGATTTGTTTATTTGAAGAAGAGAGAAATTCAATTTGAAATGACGTCGTTTTATTGCAATTGGATGTTAGATTTAAACGGTGTAACGGTGTTGTTTAGTAAATTATTAAATTGGCACTTAACTGTATATATCAATAATATTAAAATGGCTAATAACATTTGAATTAATAGAAATTCGTATTTTTGAGAGTAAAAAATATATTTAATATTTTAAAAAGTGAGAAATTAAAATAAATTAAGAATTTTAAAAACCATTTAGGACATTATTTCAATAATTAACTTAGAAGATATGAAAATTATAAATATATAAACGCCCCATATGGGAAATAAGAGTTTAAATTTTATTACAACATGGAATTACATAAGTAGCTCCTTCTTAACACTATGAAATTATTACAACATGGAAAATAAGAGTTTAAATTTTATTTCTTTTTCTTTTGTTAAGATGTTATGAAATTAAAAGATTAAGATAGTTTGAAATTATAATAACATTAAGGTCCACTTTAGGTAACAAACTTAATTAAGTTCCTTTTGATAAAATAACTTAAACAATAAATGACTCTGTTAAAAGTAACTTATAAATAAGTTATTTTGTGTTTAGATTTTTAATTCTAAAAGTGTTTATTTTATAAAAATGTAATGAAAAGTAGAAATGTTATGAGAAAAGTCTTTTTTTTAACTTCTCTATAAACTCCTAAATAACTTCTTAGAAAGTTACAATTTGATTTTGAAAATTGCATCAGACATTAAGGCTTAGTTTGGTAAAGCTTTTGCTTTTTAAAAGTAGCTTATGAAAGCTGTCTTTTAAAAGACAGCTTTTTAAAAGCTGCAGCACTTACGTTTGGTAAAATCAAATTAAAAATGGCTTTTAATAAGTACAAGCACCATAATTGTGTTTGGTAAAACAGCTTTTAAAAGTTGAAAAAATTATAATAAACATGTTTATAACAAAAAAATAATTTTTTTTTCAAATTCTTTAAAATTTTATATAATATTTTAAAATAAAATAATGTTAAAATAAAAAATTCATAATAAACATAAATATAATAAATAAATTCTTCTATTTTTTAACTTTAAAATTTTATATAAGTATCATAAAAATTTATTTAACCTAAATATCATAATTAAAAATACTAAATTATCTAACTCAAATTTTAGAGACTAATAATTTAAATATTTACTTGATTGTACTAATATAAATAGAGTTATTATTGGTCAATAATAAAATTTGTATGTAATTCAATGTTAGTACTCACAAAAAAAATAATATTAATAGCTAGAAGTTCATACCTAATATGTGATAGAGATGTATTTGTGTTTAAATTTGTGAAGATTAGGTTGAAAAATAAAAAATATATGAA
>NW_026264851.1:909879-920670 GCF_000817695.3 Arachis duranensis
AAAAATAATAAATTGTGATAGATCTAATATTTTTTTATAGTAGACCAATTTCTAAAATTATCTTTATTAAACTAAGTAAATAATTGAAATAATAAAAAAATCAAACTAAAATTACGTATAACTAATAAAATATCTTTTGTGGACAGATTTATAAATACTTTTATATTTTTAAAAAATAATTTAATTTTGATGTGCATCTCGTTATATAATATTATAAAAAATAAAATTAAATTAATAAAATTATTTGTTTTTAGTCCCTGGATTGGTGCTGCTTTATATAATGCGGGGAATTATTATGAAGTGTTAGCTCTCATACCTAGCGCTCTCTCTCAGAAGCTTTAATTTCTTGTTTCTTCGATCAAATTCTTAGTCCTTACATACGCATTGTCTTTGTTTCGTAACAAAGCAAATATACATTGGTGGTGCAATTAAGAATTGAAGCAGCATCAGCCATATATATATATATGGTCAAAATGACTTCCAAGAATAACAAGAACAATGAGGATGGTGAGTCTTGGAGAGAAGATTTGAGAAAGCGGCCTTGGACGCCGAGTCGCCGACAGAGGACGCCATGCGTGGGGCGAACGTAATTGGAATTTTGTCCAAAGGAATTCTGAGTTGAGGAGAAGTGACAGAAGTTGTAAGCGTAGATGGCTCGAACATCTAAGGCCTGACTTGAAGAAGGGTCCTCTCTCTGAAGAAGAGGAGAAACTCATCATTGATCTCCACGCTCAGTTTGGAAACAAATGGGCTCTAATAGCTACCAAGGTACGCTATATAATGCCTGTTTGATTGATTTGCTGTAATCTTTTATTAGTTGGATCACTTTTTTTGAAATTTGATTGATTTGCTGTAATCATCTTGGAAACTCTTTTCTAATGTTTCAATCTCAAGATTTATTATATTCTAGCAATTGTAAATTATGACCATAATCAGGGATATATACAACACCAAGTAAGATTGAAGAGTGAAGACTATGTGTATAATTGAATCATTTTCTATAATGATTGTAGTCACGTTTATTTACAACTAAAATAGTTAACTCAAATTTGACAATAAAAACGTTTGATTACATACAGAAAGACTCATATAATTTAGAGTGATTTTTTTTACTCTGCTTCTGATGATAGTTAAATTTTCTTCATTCTTTATTTCTCTAAACCCCCTAAAAATATAGAGACAATTAGAAGGGAAATTCTAATTAAGGGTTTTTTTTATTTATATATATTGCATTGTATGCTTCCTGGCTCCAATTTTATTTTGTTCTATAGATGTTCTAAGAACAATCACACAATATATCAAAACAGCAAGCTCTAGTTTATTAAAGCTGAAAATTCAGTAAATTTTATATAAAATTAATATTTAAAAATTATTAAATAATAATTTAGTTAAATATATTAAATTATTATTTAACATTTATCAGTTATTCATCCTTTTATATAAAAATAATTGTCGGTGAATCTTTATTTTTATTAAAAAAATATATTTTTATTTTTTTCCTTTTAATGAACGTCACGCATCGAATTTATTTTTTCATTCCAAAATTTAATTTTAGTATTTCGTCTGAATTAATAACCTCAAATTAGTATTTTTATTTATTTTTTTCTTTTCCTTATCTCATCCAACCTTATACCACTTTGATTCAGACCACCACACTTTCACGGGTACGGATTCAGTGTGCAGGAGAAGTTTGCACACCAAAACGTCAAAATACTCTTTGGCGCACCAGTCAGCTATAAAGTATTAAAATTAAAATATTTATTTTTATGCGGTCTTTTTTCTAATTACTCATAAAATAGAGGGGTAACTTTTTTAATTTTTTTAAATGAATATATTTTAGTATTTCACTTAGTTGTTAAAAGCTGCTCATCTCCTGCAAGTTCTCTTTCTCTCCTTTCTTTGCGGTCGCAAGCGCACCCTCCTTCCATTGTCTCCACCGCCAACAACCACTCAATCCTCCACACTGCCTCTCCTATACTCTTTTTCACTACCAACCAACTCTTTCTCTTCCCCACTCAGTCATGATAGCTTCGGCCCTGTCTTCTCTGGCACGCAATTCACTGTCACACTCCGTCGAAAATTGCAGTGACTCATACCGTCCATCCTTTTAGAAGTGTCCACATTCTCGTGTTCAACAGTTGGATCCACTTCTATAGTATAGAGATTGGTAAAGTCATTGACTAAAGTTGGAGTCTTTGTGAATAGCAGTTGAGAAGGAAATTGTGAGCTGGGTTGGTGAAAATTATGAACATTGGCGAAAAGAATCGAGAGTATTGAGTTGCATGTGGTTTAGCCAACACTACCTTTACCACCAACGAAAACTCATTTAAGAATTTTTTGTTCTAGAATATTCTGCACCGTTCTTTTTGGCTGATCCGCCATGGCTACTGCTTCTGTTTTTCTTTCAACTGCGTTTTCGAATATTCTGTCGAAGTCTAAAACAAGTTTCGGTGTTTTTGAACAATTAATTAATTATAGTTAATAAAATTATTTTAGCAATTACTAATTTTTCATAACATATTATTATAATTAATAAAATTACTTTAAAAATTTTTAGATTGTATTACTATAATTAATAAAATTCCCAGAAATATAAGTAATTAATTTAATAAAATTAATCTAAAAAATACTATTTTTTGTAGCATATTACTATACTCTAAATAATTAATAAATTTTTATGACATATTACTATAATTAATAAAATTAATCTAACAATTATTAATTTTTCATATCATATTATTATGATTAATAAAATTACTTTAAAATTATAATAATTTCTCATATTATATTACTATAGTTAATAAAATTACTAAAAAGGTAACTAATTTCCTAAATCATATTACTATAACCTATAAAGTTATTTTAAAAAATTACTAATTTCACATAACATCTTATTATATAATGAATAAAATTATTCTCCATATCATTTAACTATAATTAATAAAATTAACGTAACAAATCACTAATGTTCAATATATATATTACTATAATAAATTAAGTTACTTTATAAATTACTAATTTAAAATTTAGAGTTTAAAATTTAGGGTTTAGGTTTTCTTTTCTTCTTCTTATCGTTTTAAATTTAGTATTTATGATCTAAAATTCAAGGTGTAGAATTTAGGGTGACCAGTGGTGGCTGATGGTGACAGTGGTGGTAAACCATCGTATGTGGTCGTTGCCGATGATAGAGATGACCAGCGGTGGTCACTGGTAGCAGCAACCATGGCTAATGGTGAAGGTAGGTGACTTGTGATAATAAGTATGTAAAATTGAAGTGTATATATGATATTACTAAAACCTATAAAATTATTCTAAAAAATTATTAATTTTATATAACTATCTTATTAAGATTAATAAAATTATTCTCCATATCATTTAACTATAGTTAATAAAATTAATATAACAAAATTATTAATTTTTAATATATATATAATTAATCAAATTATTCTAAAAATTACTAATTTAGAGTTTAAGATTCAGGGTTTATAAGATATTTATCTGTGTGTAATATGAGACATCTTCTTCTTCATATTATTTTTTTGAATTTTTTTATGTGTACTCTCTGTACTCTTTATATACTCTCTATCTGTATTAACTTCTACAGTATCTTACTATAATTAATACTCTGTATAATTAATAATTTTTCGTAACATATTACTATAGTTAATAAAACTAATTTAACAAAATTGTTAATTTTTCATATCATATTAATATAATTAATAAAATTATTTTAAAAATTTACTAATTTCTCGAATCATATTACTTTAATTAATAAAATTATTAAAAAATAACTAATTTCTTATATTATATTATTATACTACATAAAATTATTCTAAAAAATTACTAATTTCACATGACATCTTACTATAATTAATAAAATTATTCTCGATATCATTTAACTATAATTAATAAAATTAAGGTAACAAAATCACTAATTTTCAACATATATATTGCTATAATTAATTAAGTTACTCAAAATATTATTAATTTCTCATAATATCTTACCTTAAAAAAATATATATTTTATATATTTAAATATTACTCTTATCTTATATATACAAATATCACTCTTATTTTATTTTTATTTTTTATCTTTCTTTTATTAGATTTTCTTAATAAAACAAAATAATTTTTAGAAAATATTAAAAATATTTTAATTGATAAAATTAAAATATTATATGGATATTTATAAAAATTTTCAAATATTAGTTTGACTATAACAAAATTTATTTGGAAGTTTCGAGTTGGGAGCTCGTGATTTGGGTTTTGGGGTTTTAGAATTGGAGTTTGGCGTTAAAATTTTTATTAATTTTTTTTTCAATCTCTTAAGTGAGTATGAAAAAATTATGTCATTTGAGGTCTAGTTCATTGATCATTTTTTTTTGACTTTTTTATTTTTATAAACTAAATAAAATACAAATATTCTATAGTTAAAAATAGACAAAGTTCATATGTGAAATAATACGAATATGGTTATTTGTATTGGTTTTGCACATGCATTTCAAATTTTAAATTATTATGTTTTAATTTAAAAATTTTATATTGTTATTTTTTTTAAATTTTATATCATTATTTTAATTTATATTTTATATAATTAATAAATTTTCATGACATATTACTGTAATTAATAAAATTAATTTAACGTAATAATTAATTTCTCATATTATATTAGTATAATTAATAAGATTATTTAAAAAAAATTTAATTTCTAAGATTATATTACTATAATTAATAAAATTACTATAAAATAACTATTTTCTAAATCATATTACTATAACCTATAAAGTTACTCTAAAAAAATTACAAATTTCACATAATATCTTACTATATAATTAACAAAATCATAGAGTTTAGGATTCAGGATTTATGAGATTTTTATTTGTGTAATATGAGACTTCTTCTTTTTCATATTATCTTCTTGAATTTTTGTGTGTTATTACTATAATTTATTAAATTATTAAAAAAGAACTAATTTTCTAAATTATATTACTATAATTTATAAATTTATTCTAAAAAATTACTAATTTTACATGACATCTTACTATAATTAATAAAATTATTTTTGATATTATTTAACTATAATTAATAAAATTAACGTATCAAAATCACTAATTTTCAATATATTTTACTATAATTAATTAAATTATTCCAAATATTACTAATTTTTAGAATATCTTATTTTAAAAGAAAATTGAACTGAATTATTTAACTCATAATAATTGGTTTAGAATATATAATTAATTTTTGTTGGTGACTCGAATATAGAATTAATTTAAAATGTAAAATTTATTTATTATTTATTTTTTCTTTTTATAAAATGTTTCATCTTTCTCAAAACTCCAACAAATAATGACCAATTGATAAATCTAACCAACCTCATTTTTTCGCTTTTGTTTAACCAAAAATAAAAAATCGTAAATTGTAACAATCCAGAAGATCTTGTTGTGAAACTCACGCTCTCTAGTCACCAAAAAAAGAAACTCACGCTCTCTATAAAGTTGTTGTGGAGTCCAAAGTTTCACTGAGTCCAGAAGAAAGATGCCGGAGAAAACGGTGCCAAAGCCGCCATGGCCGATTAGAGAGGAGAAGGAGTTGATGGCGCGACGAAAGAGTGAGTAACAGATGCAGTGGAGAGGTTTGGAGTCGTCGCCGGCGGTGAAGATAGTGAAAGGCGCAGTGCGCTTGCAACAGCGGAGATAGAAGAGGAAGTCAAAGGAACGACGAAGAGGAGGAAGGCATCTGCCCTGTGTACACGCGACAGCATCTCCCTCCTAATCTCATCCCTACCATACCGTAATCCTCCTCGTCGGGGGCATCTGCGCTATGGTTGTTGTTGAGGCGTTGCTGCACACCTGAAGTATTGTCGTCTGTCGCGGTTGCGGGCGTTGGGGATGCAGTCATCAGAGGTGAAGAACCGTGTTGGTGAGGAGGGTCTGCGCATTGGCCAAAAGCTATCCTGCCCACACGCTGTGCTTTCATCGGAGTTGAAGTACGATCCTCTTCTACTTTGGTTTGATGCTCCTACTCCGGCGTTTAATAATTTGCAAAATAATACAATAAAAAATATTTTATTCAATAAAATTTTTATCAATTTTGAATTAATTAAAATATCTAATTTTTTATTTTTTGATATAATACCACAAAACATTTTAAATTTAACAACAATAACCATCATAAAAGTAATATTTATAAAGTTACACATTGACACAAAAATTGTATAAAATATTAATTAGCCAATCATATGAAACTAGGTTCAGAAAGATCTTTACCGTTAAATTAAAAAACTTACAATAATCTAATGGTTTCACATTAAAAATGCTCACCGGTCAGCCAAATCATTTTTTGGCACTTCAATGTGCAAACACGTTTGACATATTAAAACTATTACATTATAAATGCACTCAATTTTACATCTTTAATAATTAATTTGAGTTAATCGAGTATTATTCAACTTATTCGTCCACCTAAATAAATATTAGAAGTTTGAATTCTATATTGTAAATTTAGCAATTTCGTTTACAATATTCTTATATGATTTTCGTTTTTAGGTTCCTGGAAGATCAGGCAATGAAATCAAGTGTTTGTGTGAGACAAGAATGAAGAAGCGCCCAAGAGAATGGTTAGCAGAAGATCCTCCACAAATGCTTCAACAAGCACAACATTTTTCTTCATAAGCTTCATCATCGTCATTTAATTCGGTCTTAGCTTCATGTTACCCTAAAAATGATCTCAGTAGTGTTGAACCGCCGCCAAATATTTCTGCTGCAAATCCTCCACAAAATCATAATCAGAAACAACCTAATCAAACTTTTTCTTCTTCTTACACCAATAATAATGCAAGCTTTATATTGCCATTAACCCCTATGTCTCCTTGTTATAGAGCATCATCAACATGGTCATTACCTCAATGTAAAAGTGGTGGTTTATTGAATGATGTGGTGATGGAGGGTAATGATCTTTGTCCCAAGGGAAAGTCAAACAAGGATGCAACCATTGTTATTGGTAAGGAGGAAGAAGAATTAGCTGATAAAAGGAAAATTATTGAAGAGCCACCATTGCCACCAATTGGAACCAGTAAAGAGGAAGAAACAGCCACCATTATTGCAACTCAAAGCTCTTCTCATCAATTGATTTCAACAGGTGAAATTAAACTAACTTAATTATGTTTTCACGAGTTTGATTATTATTATTGATAATTCATGATTGTGTGTTATATTGTATACAGAGAAGAATGATAATGGAGGTTGCAACAATAACAAGGAGGCACTGAATAATTCCATGCACCAACAAGTGGACAATGAATTGCTTAACATACTTAAAAATACTCCACTGGCTATATTTGCCAGTGCATAAGTGGTACAAAGTTGATGATGACAAGTACTTCCCTCATGATGATGATGGAGATTGGAATGTTGGTAACTTATGGAATTTTGATTCATTGTAATAACTAAAGAAATCGTAGATGTGTTCATTCATATATTTAGAACAATTAAAAATCCAATATGCTATGTTAGGATTATAAGTTAGGGAAGCAGAAGAACACACTGCAATTTGAAACTGTGCAGGTTAGGGCAATTAAATTTATTGAGTTTTTTTTAGGTGTCTTTAACATAATATTTATTATAAAATATGGTTTAGACATTTTAAATTTGAGAGACTAAAATGATAAAAATTATAAATTTAAAAAATCATTTTAAAAATTTAATCGGTATTTAAACAAATTTTGTTTTGTAAATATTCTGCGAGTTCCTGTGTACTTCAATCCCCACCTTATCTTTATTTATTTGTGGGACGAGTCTCTGTCTTCATAAAAATTTTGCAGGTTTTATTAGCTTTTTCGTCGCTGATATGAATTTTTTGGACATCTCTAAGTAAAATATTCATGTTTAAAACTTTGTCATTAATAAAGTAAGAAGAATATATATATATATATATGGTGAAACTCAGGTGCATGAAAATTTAGTCAAATCAGTCAAATCATCTAACGACTTTTAGTTATTAACTTCACGTGAAGTCAACTGCACCTGAGTTTTCACCTTATAATAATCACAATGATTATTTAGGAATAGCTAAGTACTTTGCTTATTATGGATATAAAAGTGGGCGGTGGCTCCTGTGCGATCCAACTAAAAGTCTGATGAAATTAGTTTGAACTTAAAGTCTCTTTTTATTTAAAGATTTTAAGTTGGAATTTTATTTGCTATAACTCATCTAAAAAATTTTTAATGTGTTGTAGTACCTAAGATGAAAACAAAATCAATAAGTGTAATTCATTAACCTAAAATGGATTTGCGGATTAATCAATCTAACTTTTTTCGAAAATCATAAAATTAATTAAAATTAATTTAAGAGTTAAATACTTTATTTGTCTTTAAGGTTTTGGGTCAAAATCAAAATTGTTTTTGATATTTTTTTATTATTAAAATCATTTTTAACGTTACAAAATATTATAAAATCATCCTTTTATCCATAAATAATATTTTGCCCTTAAAGATGCTAATAGAGAAAAAAAAACAAAAGAATTTTGGCGACTAAAGTATGGTGTTGTATGAGAAAGCGGAGAAGATGTAATTGATCCAACAACTTTTGCCATGAGAGGTATTCTCGCCGCCAACGGCCAAATCGTGTATCTGCGGTTAACTTGGTCAAATAATAATTTGTTATTTTCTAGATTTTTTGGATCTCAGCCAAATTTCTGCTCCTTCTTTTCTCTTTTTTTCTCTTCTGTATCTTTTTTCATTGATTTACTTTTTCTTTATTTTTATTGTTGTTATTGATTTTGGGTAGAGTTAAAGTTAGATTTGTGATGATTTTTTTTACAGTAAAAGAAGAAAGGACTAAGGCATAGGTGTGATGGAGGTGGGAGGAGTGTTGAGGATGGAGAGTAAATGGTAGAGACAAAAGAGAGAGAGAGAGAATTTTATGTGATTTTTATGTGAAAAGAATAATTTTAAAATGATTTTTAACGTTGAGCGATGATGATATTAATAAGAAAAGGTTGAAGACGATTTTAATTTTAACTCTAAATATTAAGGTAAAAAAAATACTTAACCCTTAATTTAATAAAAATAATAGATAAAAAATTAGTTATTATTCAAGCACAAATAAAAAATACTTAAATTATAATATAACTTTTTATAATTTTTTAAATTCCCAATATTAATAAAATTGTCTATTAGAATATCGTTTTTAAATTACTGTAAAGAATAAAATAAATTATCTAAAATGTGTCACATAATTTGGAGGATATATATATATAAAATAAAAAAATAAAAGAGGTATGTTTAGATATATATTTAATTTTTAAATGTTGTATATATATTTTTAAAGAGTTTAATTTTAATGTACTGATAATTTAAAATATTTTATACAGTCGCACAATCACATTTATTTTTTTAAATAATTATTCATGCAGTCAACGTTAAAGACAATTATTTTTGTTGATATAAAATTACATCATTAAATACACGTATAAAATTATTTTACACTAACAATATATCAAATTTAAATTTTTTTATAGCATTCATGAAACAGTCCGCTAGACAAGCTAGTGGCCAGTCCTATCCTACAAAAACTCGTGAGTTTGGCCATTTTCTTAGTTTAACTAATTTAAAATCTCAAAGTTAATTCACATTTTAACAATTTGATCTATCAGATTCTGTTATTTTGATAATCTTATTACTTATTTAATTCCAACTTACTTGTATATTTTAATAATTTAATTATAAATATTTAGGTAGTGTAGACATAGTTGTAAGAACGAAATCAGTGATAAAATTAGTCAGATTATTAGTTTATTGATTTAATTGATAAATTAATGGTTGAACCGATAAAATCGATATCGCGTAAATAAAAAATATAAAATAGTCATAAACTTAAAAAATTCAAAAAGTTCTTCACCAACATTTTAAAAATAACCAAGTTTCAAATTCTAAAACAATATAGAGTAATAAAAGTATAAAACAACAGCAACCCTAAATTTCCTATTCCCTATTCAACAACCTTAAATTCACAGAATAAGCAGATTTATATTAAACAGATTACTTCAATATCACCTATTTTTACAAGCAGATTCATACTAAACAGATTCATAATTTCAACAAGCAGATTCAAACAAAATAAACAAAAAATTTCAATAAACAACTTCAAACAAATTCAACAACCTTAAATTTTCTATTCAACATCACCTATTTCAACAAGCAGATTCATACAAAAATTCATAATTTCAACAAACATATTCAAGCAAAACAAACATCAAACAAAACATTTTCATAATTTCAATTTTCAACAAGCAGATTCCAACACCACACTGAACAAAACATATTCATAATTTCAATTTTCAACAAGCAGATTCAAGCATCAAATAGAACAAAACAGCACAAGAGCATTAGAACAGAACAAGAGCATTAGAACAGAATAAGAGTATTAGAACAGAAGAAGAGCAATAGAAGAAAAATCTGTCTGACAAAGCATTAGAAGAACAGAACAACTTCATAGTTTACAACCAAACAGAACATAACAAGAGCATTAAAAGAAGAGCACCAACCTGTTTGACAAAACAAATAACGAAGACGACAGAGACCGCCAACCTGTCCGAGAGAGCAGATGACGGAGACAGCGCGACGATGGCGACGATGAAGCGAAACAAGGAGAAGCGACGAATAGGTATCGCGGTTAGGTGAGGTGAGGTGAAACGAAGAAGACGACACAGACCGACGAGCGGCGGTGTGGCGGTGAGTGACACAATGAGGTGAGGTGAGGTGAGGACGTGAGGTGAGGTGAGGGGGGAGG
>NW_026264851.1:920785-922503 GCF_000817695.3 Arachis duranensis
TCGAACTGGCCGAATGAAAAAAAAAAACTGTCGATTCTCTGGATTTTATCAGAACTGGATGGTTCAATTTGATTCTCTCCGATTATGTTCTTTATCCAGTCATATTAATCAACCGAATCGGCTAGAGATCTAATTCATCGATTTTTCAATCGAACCGACTAATCCGGTTCGATTCTTATAACTATGGGTGTAGATAAAGTAAATGATATTAATGGCTAATTTTATATTGTTTTTTAATCAAAACAAGAAAGGAATAAATGCCTAATTCATCCTAAAATGGTCCTTATCAAGTAAAGAATATTATACTCTTTATTAATTAAAAAATATAAAATATTAATTTATTATATTTTATATTAATGACACAAATTTAAAATTTAAAATTTAGAATTTACGTTTTAAATTTTATAAATTTAGAGAGTAGAATTTATAATTTTATGATTTAGAGTTTAGAGTTTAGAAGGTAAAATTTAGAGTTTAGAGTCACTACAAGAAAAACAATGAGTACCGTCAGAATTATCGTTGAAATAAATCCAACGGTATAAACCTCATCGATAATTGTTTATTGACAGTTTTTTCGTTCGCCGCTAAATACCGGCTTAGCGGCAGATATTAACTCTCAATTGGAGAAATTTTAGAGCTTGTTACTGTCAGATTTATCTCTCTGTAAATTCGACGATAATCTTAAATTTTATTTTTTTAAAAAAATTATTTAAAAATTCAATATATAATTTTAAATGTTTAAATTTAATAATTTTTAAACTAAAACAATTCAAAATTTAACAACTTCCCATAATAATTTGTCTATAAGTTTTCGTTAAAAATTTACAAATAAGTTTACACATCAAAGTTTAAGAACAAAGAAGAAAAATAATAATTACTCGTGTATGAAAAAAAGTAGCACTATAAACATATACTCTAAATTCAGAAAAGATGAACTTACATAAGGTTCGATATTGAAAAACAAGATACTTCACGGTAACTAAGTAAATTGCATAGTTAAAACTATCTAGATAATAAAATATTAAAAAAATAATTATAAAAATGGTATATCTATTTAAGATTCAAGGTAAACTACTAACATGCTTGTGTATGTCTCTCAAATGATATATCTATTTATGATTATACAATTTGAGCAACTTACAAACCTAATTGGAAGTTTTGCATCATAAACCTACTGTCTATAGACGAATTCCCTAGCTAAATTATACCCTACCTAACCTAATATTATTTAATTTCTAAGTACACTAAATTAATATAATAAACTCTAATCACACACTTTATTAAAAAAATTAATCAATAATTTAATAAAATACCTAACAAAATCCTAAATAAACAAAAAAATATGAAAAAAATTATAAAAACTATAGAAAATTTACCTCTGGTGGTGGCTGTAAAATGGTGAAAGCATGGTGGTGACAGAAGGCAATAGTGAAACCTATAGTGGTGCAGTTAGGGTTTAGTAACATAACAAACAACCAAAAGAAAAAATGGACAACAATCTTACCTTAGCGCGATGGACCTCAGCCACGGTAATAGTGACAATGCAAGGCGACGACCTCCAATCGACGGCAAAAGACACCAACAATGGTGGCACGGCGGAGGCTCAAAGATTCCAGCGACAGTGATGACAACGTGCTGATCTTCAACGACAATGTGGCGAACTGATAGCGACGGTAGTTCCAGGTGGTGGCGGCACAACCTTCTTTAATGGATCAGAG